>NW_004955535.1:3319130-3322886 GCF_000276665.1 Chinchilla lanigera
CTCTGAAGGTAATTAATGTCAAATGAGAACTGAAGAAGGAAGATGGGAAAGAAAATAATAGATAGATATCAATAAATACATACTGAACACCTACAGTATAAGCAAAGAGGAACCAATACAGAAAAAAAAAAAAAAAAAAAAAAAAAACCAGTGTGGCTTCTCCCGGATGGGCTCCACAGTCTAGTAGAGAAAACAAACGCAGAAAGCATGGTAAGTTGGTTATATTACATAGATGTAATATAAGGGACAGAAAGAGGGTTGCTGTGGCTGCTTGCTGCTTGCTTCTTTGCTACTTTGCTGCCTTTTGCCTGCCATGAACTGTTTCTCCTCTGCGATGCCCCTCTGCTATGCTGCCCTGTCTTGGAACCAGCCAACTATGAAGTGAAACTCTACAAACTGTGAGCTAAATAAACCTTTCCTCCTTTACCTTTGAGTGTCAGGTATTTTGTCTCAGCAATGAGAAAAGTAATTAAGATAGATGTGAAATTATATTAAATATGAGAAGCAGAAATGTTACAAACTCATTTGGTTATGACTATATGAAAATATGAATTTCTATTACCAATTACTTAAACAGTATATATCAAAGAAACAGTTTAATGTCTCTGCCAGTTTTGATGATGCATGCCTGTAATCCCAACATTTGAAGGCTGAATTTAAGGCCAGGCTGCACTGTGTAATAAGACCCTATCTCAGAAATAAAGAGAACATAGTATCTTATATTTCCTTTCTCCTTGGGTTGATTATATCATCTTTCTGGCCTGATTTTTTCAAAGATTTCTTTTCTCTGTTGTAAAAGACTTAAATAGCATATACTAGTCCAAAAATGTTTTTTTTAAATATTTTGTATGTACTCAAAATTTCCTGCTTTTATCACAATGGAAAAAAAGCAACATCACCCTATGGAAAATCAATATCTTAGTATAGGTGTCTTTTACTTACAACAAATTGAATACTGGAAAAGACTTGTATATATACATATTTTAATAAATAAGAAAGTTATGATATTTTGGAAAACCTCTTTGACATATACATCAAAGACTTTTCAAAAGTACACAGTCTTTGATTCAGTAATTCCAATTCCAGGATGTGTCTAGTGATGTGGTGGTGAATATTTACCAGATATCTTGGGGAAAGTCTTGAATCTGTAGGGTTTGACAATTTCTGTGATGTAAATGCTCCTATCATAGTTAATTCCATGTGCCAGTAGGACCTCAAGAGACATGAAAGCAGCTGAGTGTTGTGGTGCACGCCTGTGATCCCAGGACTTGGGAGGCTGAGGCAGGAGGATTGTGACTTCAAAGCCAGCATGGGCTACACAGTGAGTTCAACACTGGCTTGGACTATATAGCGCAATCCTATCTTTAAAAAAGGATATGAAACAGATACCCACAAAAAGATTTATATGCAAATGTCTGTATCAGGATTATTAAAAATAACCCAAAAGTGGAAACTATCCAGATGCCTATCAACTGGCAAATGTGCTGTGATACATCTATATAATGGAATACCACTCAGCAATGAAAAGGAATGAACCACTAATGCACTAATCAACACAGGTAAATCTCCAAATAATCATATTGAATGAAAGAAGCTGATAGAATAACATATATGGCATGATTCCATTTATATGCATTTCTAGAAAATGCAAATTATTATGATAGGCTGATCTGTGACTGTCTGGGGATATGAAGGGCCAGATGGAGGGATTACTAAAGGGCAAGAGAAGACTGTTGGAAGACATGGCTATGTTCATTATGTCTTGATTGTGGTGATGGTTTCATGGATAGATGCATATGTTACAACTTATCAAGTTGTACTTTAAAAAAAAAAAAATGTGCTGGTGGGGATTAAACCCGGGACTTGAGCATGCTACAGAAGAGCTATACTACTGAGTTATACCCCCAGGTCTGTGTAATTGCACCTTTTAAACATGAGCAATTTATTATGTCAGTTATCCCTCCATAAGGCTGACTTTTTTTTAAAAAAGATAGTCATGGTTCATTCGGCTCAGATTCACCTTTGATCTCAAAACTTTCACACACACAGCCTACCTTCCAATGGCTACCACCCATATCTTTGTTAGAAGCCTGTCCTTGGGCTACCATAACACACTGCCCTACAAGCTGGTATACGCTTAAGCGTCAGCGTCTTCCCTGCTCCTCTCCCCTTAGTCCCTCTCCCCTAGGCAGCCTTGTAATGGACAAGATGATTGAACAATTAATACTAGACTGGGGAGGGTTGGGGATGTAGCTCAGTGGCACAGCACCTGCCTGGCAAGTACAAGGTCCTGAGTTCAATTCCCAGTACAAAAAAAACTATACTGGTGGGATTAAGTTCTAGTTGCCCCTGATAATAGCTGGCCTAACAATGAACACATGGATGAGCTGCCTTCCTATTACTGTATCACTTTTCTACTCCTCCTCCCCTGTCCATGCACCCAAATAGACTCTGTGCCCACCCATCCTTGTCCCAAGGTCAGCTGGTGGAGCATAGTTCAGATAGAGTCATACCTTTGGTACAGTTTTTCACCTAGGAATTGGGAAGAAGAGATTGATTTGAGGATGTGAGCCCCAAAGCACTGCCCCTCTCTAATGATAAGATCTGGCACAACAGATTTTTCACAAAGATGGGCAGGTAATAAAAAAATAAAAAGTATTAAAGGAAAGTCATCATGATGTCTCATATCATCTGAAGACAATACTGGGAGAGATGGATAAATTACAGGAAGAGGAAACATTAGTCAGAAAGTTGAAAACATTTGTGTAGATCAGATTTGGGAGACATAAGCATCTCTCTTGTTATTTCTTCCTGTACTAATATCTACAATATATATTTGTCCTTATCTGGTACCTCATCTTAGCGAGAAACTGTTCCATGTGCTAGGAACATGGACCTGAAGAAGGCCAATAACATCTTTGCTCAAATAAAATATATATTCTAACAAGAGAAAATAGATAATAATAGTAAACACAAAAATAGAGTGATAAATTATTTTCAGAGAATGAAAATGGAATGGCTGGAAATAGGGCCGACATTTGGCTGCTTTGTGGTATGGAGGATTCGATTTTTGTTCAGCAAATCTTCCCTGCATGGGAGCAGTACCTCCCATGGATGTTGACACTGTGATGTGACTTGGACAATAGGAGGGGTGGAGGAGAAATAGTGTTTGAGTTCTAAGTTTGGGCCTTGGGATTCTGGGTTTTCATTTGCTCATTCAGGAGGCAATGAAGATTACTCAGAGCAGGTCTGCCCAGACCACTCTACAAGCTTATGAAGGCAGGAATAAATGTTTGCTGCTTTAAACCCCTGAATTATGAGGTAGTTTGTTATGAAACATTATTATAGCAATAACAAACTGATACATATAGTCAGGAAAGTCTCTCAGAGATGAGGTTAAAAGTGAGACCTGAATGATAAGAAGTAGGTCCTATAATGATCACTCTAGACAGAAAGAATATGTAGCACAGATTTTTCTTAATGCAAAGATGAACATTTGCTTGGCATGTTCAGGGAACTGGAAGATAATCTGTGAGGTTGAACTAGGTACATGGCTGAGTGGGTGAGTGACATGAGATGAGAATGAAGGGGAATTAGGTGAAGATCAGTGTACACGTTTGTTATGGTTGATACATTGTGTCAATTTGGGGAGTCTAGAGGTTTGGCTAAGTAACTCAGCAGGAAGGCAGGATACTTACTTTGTATATATCCTGAGCCTGTTGCAGAGGAGGGCATGGAGATTATGTGAGAGCTACA
>NW_004955535.1:3324976-3349359 GCF_000276665.1 Chinchilla lanigera
GCTACTTTCTGCCTTGGAGCCAGCCAAGTATGGACTGAAACCTCCACAAACTGTAAGCTAAATAAACCTTTCCTTCCTTCATTTTGGGCGTTGGGTATTTTGTCTCAGCAATGAGAGAAAAGTAACCAAGACAACGTTTTTCAAACTAGAATAGGGAGTTTGATTTTCATTTTAAACTGCATCGGAAAACCCCTAGAGAATTTAAGCAATGTAGTGACATGAGCAGATTGATTTTTTTAAAAAAATCACTCTTGCTGCTGTGTGGAGAATAGATTAAATGAGGAGCATGCATACTTTTAATTTAAACTTGGCTGCAGTCTTCAAATCTTCCTCAACAGAATTCCTGAACTACAAAACAAAGTTAAAAATCTATATGCCACTTCTAAATTTCATTGGTGAGAGACACTCAGATAAAATAGCTTTAGGTATTGTTTTGGGCATATGTAACAAACCATCCCCAAACTTAATGACTTAACCTAGCAGGAATTCATTTGCTTATACATTTCCATCTTTGGCCAGGCTTGATAGGGGCAGATTGTTCCTGCTCTATGTGGACTTAACTAGGGAGGCTGGATTCGAGATTGGAGGACCCACTTCCAAGATGACCTCATTCATACAGTAGCAGGTAAGTTGAAACTGCCTGTTTTCCAGGGACCTTTGTGGTCTTTCAAACAGACTGCACACATGGTTACTTGTCTTTCTCAACTTGTTGGATAAGCAAGCATTCTAAGAGGACAAGCCCAAGTATTCAAGCCCCATTACAATCCATTGGTTTTTCCTCCAAGTACTGGGTATTGAACCCAGGACCTGCAAACTGAGCCCTTTAAAAAAATTTCTTTTGAGACAGGTTCTCACTAAGTTGCTCAGTCTGGGCTTGAACTTGTGATCTTCTTGCTTTAACCTCCCAGAGAAGTGGGATTACAGACATGTAATCACACATGGCTAGAAATCCACTGATTGTAAGAAAAGACTTGTTCTGTCAAGGGGAAGAAGGTCTGTGATCTCATAACAGGTTTATTTTTCAAAATCATTTGAGTGAGAACATAGAATACTTCCTTGTAGAACCTATCCCATTCACCTTTTAAAAATGTATTCCATTCAGACTTATAAATAAATAAAAATGTAAATACTTCAAATAATATACATGGATAACATTTATATAAGAATGGTTGCTCATTTTTTTTAATTTAGGAAGAAAAGAGGGAGAGAGAGAGAGAGAGAGAGAGAGAGAGAGAGAGAGAGAGAGAGAGAAAATCCTTAACAGAATCCCAAGACAGGATATCAGACAGTGGTGAGACTTCTTTTCCTTCCTTGTCATGCATGTTTAACATTGCAGTAAAAGCAGAGTATATGCCACTCAGATCCACTTCAGGCTCCTTGGCAGCATAACAGGGGAACATATTTATTTGTCACCCTTCTCTCTGTCTCATTTCACCAAAAGCTTTCTGCCGCAGCTTTGCCTATATCTAACTGAGCTCCTTTCACTTGCTAGAACCATGCTGACTCACTGGAGATGAATGGCAGTCAATGCATTCCACTTTCAGTACCTAGATGACCAAGAGTGTAGCTTCAATCTATCATCATGTATTTCTTTTGATTCCAAGTAAACAGAGAACGTTTGTGTTTGGTGCCCTGCCACTACTGTAAGCATGCGTTGTTAACGGGGGATAAGCTAGGAAAGTTTGGCCAACTCCATGTGGAGGGAGTTCAGACCCTATTGTAAAGCTTCTATACTCCCTTGAAGGAAGTAAAGTTGGGACAGTTAGGATTGATTTTCTCTGAATCATCTTACTAAGGAAGAGGCCTTTTTCCTTCAGTACTTCCTGAGGAATGTTAAGTCTAAACACTGGGGCGAGTGTGAGATAAATCAGGGTCCTATAAGGCTGATATCTTGCATTTATTGTATATTTCTAAAAATTAAAGTACAATCCCCATACCATAAAAAAGGACAAATTTAAGTATACAGCTTGATGAGTTTCTTTGCCATTGTAACCACCATCCCAATGAAGTTATAGAATATTTCCACCATTATAGAGGTATCGCTTTTCAGTCAGTTCTCCTGTCAAAGGTAACCACTTGGACTTCCATCACCATAACTTAGCTTGGCCTAGTTCTCAAACTTCATATTTGTGCATGTGCATTTTAGGCTTTTTCACTCGACACAGTTTTAAAGATTCATACATGCTGAGTGTATCAGTGTCTTAGTCCTTTTCCCCCTGGCAATATAACAGTCTTCCCCCTATATTTTTAGTTTTATTTTCTTTTTAATTAACAATAATTATAGATGTTTATGAGATACAATGTGATGCTTTGATACATGAATACACTGTGGAATAACCAAATCAGGGCAATCCATAGTCTGTCACCTCAAATATGTGTCATTTCTTTGTGATGAGAACATTTAAAAGCCTTTTAGCTACTTTGAAAACTATACATTCTGAACTGTAGTCCCTATACTGTGCGGTAGACTACCAGAACTTAGTCCTTCTAACTGAAACTTTGTACCCATTGACTACCATCTCCCCTTTCATGCTTAAACCCTCCATCCCAGCCTTTGGTAACTACAATTCCATTTCCTACATCTATAAGCTCAACTTTTACAGATTCCTCATATAAGTAAATTAATACAGTTTTTTTCTCTCTGTGCATGGTTTATTTCACTTAATATAATTTTTTTAGGTTCATCCATTTTATTACAAATGATAAAATTTCCTGATACTTTTAAAGGTTGAACACTATTCCATTGTGTTTATGTACCACATTTTTGGTCCATTCATCAGTTGATGAGCATTTGGGTTCTCTTTGGTATTGCGAGTAATGCTACAATGCAGATGATGTCTCCTCAGCATATTTCTTTCCTTTTTATTGCTGAGTAGTACTTAACTATAGAATATACCAGGATTTGTTTATCCATTCATCTATCCATTCATGGATATTTGGGTTGTTTCCAGATTGGAATTTTATGAATGAAGTTGTCATGAACATTCCTGTACAGTTCTTTTTGAGTGTATCCATCTTATTTCATATTTCATATACTTAGGAGTAGAATTTTAGGGTCATAGAATAGGTCTAAGTTTAATCCATCCTTAACTTTTCCAAAGTGGTTATTCTACACTATGTATATACTCACCACATTTTCAACAACACTGAGCATTGTGTTTTTGTCTCTGTAAAGTTAAAATGGTTTCTCAATACATAATAGTTATGTTAATTTGGGGGGGTGGGTGCATGTACATAACATATTTTGATCATTTTAAATTCCTTTACCCCCTTGCTAGTGCTCTCCTCTCTCCTACCTCTGATCCCCTTCCCCATCTCCAAAGTGTCAGCCTCCCCATCTCTGACCATCTCTCCTTTATTTTACTATTTATTTATGTTTTGAGTTTTTTCATGTAAGAGGAACCATGGTCTCAAGATCTATCCATTTTCTTGAAAATGACATGACTTCATTCTTCCTTAGATACTATACACTGAATCCTTACCTGCAAAATCTACACAGCCAAGAAGCTAGAGGTAAAGTAAAATGTCAGTCCAAATTCTTTCCATTTAATCTGGATGTGGGTTCAGATCTGTAGTCACTATCAGCTCCTGCTCACTCTGGGTTAGTGTGGGCTTAACACTCCATGAACAAAGGGCTTTGTGGAAAATTCATAGCATACTATGTTAAGCAGGATTGACATACCTTCTACCTTAAGCTCTCTCTTTCCCTTAAATGTTGATGCAAAATTAAAACAACACTAAGATTCCACCTTACCCCAGTAAGAATGGCTAGCATTAAGAAATCAACCAATAACAAATGCTGGCGAGGCTGTGGAGAAATAGGAACCCTACTCCATTGCTGGGAATGCAGACTGGTGAAACCACTGTGGAAATCAGTTTGGAGATGCCTCACAAAACTAGGATTAGAAGTTCCCTTTAACCCAGCTATTCCCCTTCTGGGTATTTTCCCAGAAGATTTAAAAACATCATATCACAGTGATATATGTGCACCTATGTTCATAGCAGCACAATTTGTAATTGCTAAAATGTGGAAGCAACACAAATGTCCATCCACCGAGGATTGGATAAGAAAATTATGGTACTTTTATATAATGGAATATTACTCAGCTGTAAAGAAAGATAAACTCGAGGCCTTTATATTTAAATGGTCACAACTAGAGACCATACTCATAAGTGAAATAAATCAAACATACATGTGCAAGCACCACATTGTGTCACTAGTGTAAAACTTGAAAGAGTTAATTTAAACTCGGAGGTATGATAGACACTGTGAAATGATAGGAAACCACCGAAGAGTAAAGGGCTTCTGGGATGTGGGAAAAGAGAAGGGAAAGAAGGAGAAATTTTGTATGTACGTATATACAGGATAGATAACATGGTTGTTCTTCTATCTGCTGTTTCTATGCTGAAAGAAACTGTCAATGAGTCTTTGGTTGACCAGTATTGCATGTCTATATCTGTTTTCATGAGAAGCCACTTTGAAGATATCAATATGTAATACAACCACCATTGTTAATTCCCTACCACTTTGTTTGTAACTCTGTATTGTCTGTATTGTGCTTGTGATACGTTGTAAAATGTTGTATGTCTGTTAATGTTTCCCTCCTTTTATCCTTAAAATAAAAAAAAAATGTTGATGCAAATAGCATGAATATATGATACATAACTAGGAAATAATCAGAAACTGACTGAAATCTTCTTTCAAAGTTTCTCTTTAACACTGAGAAAACTTCAAAGTCACTGCTGAAATCCATAGGAGTTCTCACCACAGGAAAAGCTAAAGACTGTGATGTTACTAGATCCTCAATACTCCAGTCCCTCACCTCAGGACTGTAATCAAGTTACTTAATCAACCCCTGTTCCCATCTATAAAGCAAGGGGTGTGTCAAATCAGGGATTTGGTATGTGATGATAATTTGTTAAGTATGAAAAAAATCCAAACTCTTGAAAAAGATTTCCTATATAAGATTGTTATTTTAATCACTTCATAATTAGATTTTAATTTTCTTTTAAAGTACAGGGAAAGTTGAATAAAATAAAAGGCAAGAGCCCACTGATTTTGCCTTTGCTCTTTATTCTGTAAGTGTTTTTTGTCCAGATGCTATTTCTGGAGCCCAGAGCTAAGAAGAACTAATGTTCACTGACTAAATTTCTTCATTTTCTCCCAGTGGGAACAGGGAATAACTAGGATAGCATCTTTTTCATAGGATATATCCCCAAACCTCCTCGAGCACATAATAAATGATGGGCAAGGTCAAGAAAGAAAAAGTGAAGAATTGGAGAAAGAGGAGCGATGCTTCCTTCCCCTGGGATTTGACAAATCTTGCTAGCTACAACTACTGAAAGTGTTCAGCACATGAGGAGGAGCAGAGCGTCACATTAGGGATGATGGTGTATTAGTACATTGTGAACGCCCTTTCTCAGCTGAGCAGATGATGCCAAGGAGCACAGGCCGTATATCTATCAAGTTTCCCTGTACACTCAAAAAGAGTTACTCTATCAGGTACCTATCACCATAATTCATTGTAATTCTAAGTTGCAAGATGTGAGAGCTATGAGCATAGCACTATGGGCACAGTATATCAGGAACCTGTTTTGGAGAACTTAGGAAGCATAACAATAAAAATCATTTGATTTTACTTTCAGCTCTCCACCTTCCAGGAACATTGTGATGATGTACTTCTGTGTCCCCTTTGGAGTTAGATCATGTAGTATATCTTTGACCAGTGAAATGTGAGCAGAAGTGACGGATGTCTCTTCCCAATGGAAGTTTAAAGAGCTAGTGTGCAATATGCTGTTTTAAGCTCTACCACTCCAGTGAACATGAGCGGTATATGGAGATGAGGCCTTGTCAGTTTGCGTCCCTGTATGACCATAATGGACGCAGCCTCTTATTGATGCCTGGTGGGCATCTAGCATAAGCAAGACCTTCATTTTTATGGCCCTGAGACTGGGCACCTCCTTCATTTTATATGCCAGGAACTTTGCTTGCTTTACCCTAGTCCTGGCCCCAAGCAAGAATAAAGCTGTGTGTTAAAACACTGAGATTTTGGAGGGGTTATTCATGACTGCGTTAGCCTGCAGCACACTGACGGATAGAACATCTCCCCACTCAGCTGTAATAAGAATAGGCAGACACCATCGCTAGTGCTTCTAAAATGGGCATGGGCTTTCCTTGACCTGGGGACTCTAGGTCTGAAACCACTTCCGGTTTTTTTTCCCTGATTGAGCCATGACACTTGGGAAAATAGAATCCTATCAAGTAATCAAATTAAGTAAACTTGCAAATATTTCTGTGTGTGATAGACATGGCCAGAACACTGAAAATAAGCAACTTAATGACATAATTAGGTTTTGTCCCAGAGTAAATAGAAAGCAAGAGGGTAAACAGACTGGTCAAGATTCAAATGAAATGCCCATTCTGTCCTTCTTAGAGCCCATTAAATGTAGAAAAATTTCCACTTATAGTATACACACAGATCCTCCATGAATTACCTTCTAGGGTCAAATCAAGCTGTGTACAAGTCCATGTACAGAGTGATGAGTATAAGAAACTCTTGTCATGACACACCCTGTAATGCTCTTTATTGCAGTGTTTTAGATATGTGCTGAAATGTATGCCATTTGTCTTTAAAATAAATCTAGTAAGTGGTATGTGGTACAAAGTTGGATTCGTTGGAATCCCATCATCATGATGAGCTTTCAGATCTTTTCTCGAAAATCAAAGTAATTTCCCATTGCTACAAACCTTTAGATACTTCACATCATTAAGATGACTGGCATATCATGCAGCCTTATGCTGGGAAATTGCTGAGGTGCTTGGAGAATAGCCCTCATAAAGATGAGACGGAGTTTAAGCCCAGGTGAGCCAGTTAGCTTCACTCACAAAAAATCTTTCATAGCCATGCACTATACCTGCAATTGTGGTCTCAAGACAAATTCTGTCAAATTAGCCACAAAGGAGCCTGGGTAAGCATGTTGATAGCTCCCGACACCCCATTATTGCTAATGGAAAAATAAGTCTCAACATCACCTCTCACTTCATACCTCTTCTCTCCAGGGGTCCTGCCTTGCTAACATGATGTCTTTTACATATGCTCCTCCCTAACACATTACTCTAAAACAAAATAAATACCCACAAAAGAGCAGATTTTTCCACAGATCCTGGGCAGTTGTCTGAAAATTATTGTGCGAACTGCACCTTTTTTCCTGAACTCTGAAAGCAGGAGTTCCTTTTATACAGGGCATCTTCTCTTGGATGACCCAGCACTCAAAAACTCAATCAAATCCCAAGTCATTATGTTCTCCCCACCTGTTTGACCTCCTGCATTGCCATTCTAAGAGAATGCTAAATAAGAGCCCCTCATTGCATGGCAGACAGGAAGTAGAAAGTGAAGCAAGGGCCTTTCCAGGCCACACCCCCAGGGACCCACCTCTTCTGACCAGACCCCTCCTAACAGCCAGTCAGCTGTACCACCCCACAATCCAGTCACCTTCCAAACATATGAGGCTTTGGGGGCCATCTTAGATCGAAGCCATAATACCTGTCTATCCTTCATTGCCTACATCAGTCCTCAAATCCTATTAACATTCCACCTAAATGACACTTCTATCCCAGGCTTCCTCTGCACTGTCCTTGCCACTGCCCATTTATTCTCTGTGCCCCATCATTACAAAGTCTTCTGATGTTCTTTTTCTCTGCTGTCTACTGCCAGAGAAATCTGTGTGAGACAAAAATCTGATTCTGATTCTCCTCTGCTTTAAAAAATTTTTATACCTCTGTGCTATTCCTCAAGTGGAATCACTAACTGGAAAGCTCTTTTTTTGGTTTTGTCTTGTCTTGTTTTGTTTCGTTTTGTTTTGTTTTGAGACAGACTCTCACTATGCAGCCCAGGCTGGCCTTGAACTCATGGCAATCCTCCTGTCTGTCTCCAAAGTGCTGGGATAGAGGTGTGCACCATCACACGCGGCTACTAACTGGAAGACTCTTCCCTTCAAGTTCTGCTGGAGAATTTTTACTCATCTGTTCAAATGTGACTTCTTTGAAGGCATTCTTCAATTTTCTTCCTTCTTTTCCTTTTGTGGCATCATGCTACTGGTAAAACTTTCTTGCCTTGTGTTTCAGTTATCTTTTTGCTGCTTAGCAGTCTCTTTCCTCCACAAAACATAGTGATTGAAAACAAAACCCATCTTATTTTTGGTCATAATTCTGTGCATGGACTGGCATCAGATCGATGGTCATTGTTCTCTCTGTGATGTCAGCTGGTGCTCTAGTCATCTGAAATATCCAAAATGGCTTATTTAGGTAGCTGCCCATTGGTGTTCACTGTTGTTTAGGAATTCAGTCCCCTTTCTCCTCATTTCTACTTCATGCAGTTTGATTTTCTCACAGGATGGGGACTAGATTCAGAAGAAGAGTGTCCCAGGAGGAAAACTTCTAAATAGTAGGAAGAAAATGGTGCCCATCTTCTTAAAAATGTCAGAATGACATTTCTACCACATTCTATTGGCAAAGCAGTCACTGATAAACAAACTAAGTGCAAATCTAGAAAGGAGGAGCAGCCTGATCAAACAGGGAGAAAAGGGTTTGTTGGGTCACCTTTGGGGACTAGCTACCACACCCTCTTGTTGCTGGTCAACCCACCTGTACAATTCTGAAAGAGTGGGGAGTGTAGGTATTATATTTTAATCATCTGTTTTACCTACAGCCCTTAGACAGGTCCTGGAATGTGGTACTTAGTGCTTACTACATGTTTAACAACTCTTCCAGTCCATTTAAATCAGAACAAATCAATGCATAGTTTTTCAGCACTTATTCTGTGCTAATCTATCTGGTTGAGTGCTGTGAATTTGATAAAAGAAAGAGACTTTGCCAACCAGGAGCTTATGAGTCAGGGACAACACTGAACTAAAGGGGTACAACAGATAAGGAGATGATTAATGGGTTAAGGCAATTACAGGCAGGACTTCAATGAGCAGTCTATGATTGATTTTCATGTTAATTGTGTGGGCACCAGTGCTATAGTTTTCATAGGAGGCTGTATTCAATTCACACAGATGGCTTTTAGGTAGGACATGGGGTTGGATCTGAGTCTGAAAGGTAAGCTGGGATTTGTGATGGGAGAAAAAGATGAACAAAGTGCAATTTTTAGAACAATTATGTAAAGATGGGCCCACACAAGTTATATTGCTACACATACACGCATGCAAATAAGTTGTAAACATTTTTTCAGGGAAACCTTACTCATGCACATCTTAGTAAATAAGCAATAGTGGTCAAACATGTGAGTTCAAAATAACTTCTTAAAAACAATTACTAAGAGCTGGTTGGGGTAGTACACACCTGTAATCTCAGTTACTCAGGAGGCCGAAGCAGGAGGATCGCAAGTTTGAGCCTAGCCTGAGCAACTTAGTGAGACCCTGTCTCAAAATAAAAAATAAAAAAGACTGGGGGCAAAACTCAGTGGTGGAGTACCCCTGGGTTTGATTCTCAGTACAGGGGGGAAACTAGATGAGATGGATAAAAACGTGCATGGCAGAGATTATACTGCTCAGGAAATATCACATTTTCCCCTATACTTCCCAAACTCTCTTGAAGTTGGCTTGGGCTGACATGCATGTGACATCTGGCCAAAGGCAGTAAAGAGCAAGTGAGAGATCTACATATGCCCTCTTTCCTTACTGTACAGTTGGAAGTGACAGATCCTGAGATGGTAGGATTACTAAATAGAATTTGGCTGGATCTGTAAGTTAACCACTGATGGAGAGCCATGAGAGTTACTTTAACTGCTTCAGACTGTGGTGTGAGCAAGAAATATATGTTTTCTTCAGCCACTGAGGTTTTAGGGTTTATTACCTCAGTGTCACTTCCCCTGTTATACCTAGTGTTCTCTAATGGACTTGAATGCCACATAATACAAATTATTAATCTCCTATTTAAAAAAGATAATAAAAGGTCTGGGGATTTAGCTCAGCGGCAAAGCGCCTGCCTGGCAAGTGCAAGGTCGTGAGTTCGGTTCCCGGTACCTGAGAAAAACAAAAAAATAAAAATAAAAATAAAAAAGATAATAAGCAAAGAAAACTTGTAACATACACTTTTCATTCTCTGTAATTGAGGGTTATATTTGCCTTCCTAGGAGCAGATGATTAAGTGATGTCTAATTAGTAAGCATAATCTATATAAGCATAATCTATAATCCCTTATGAGCATTGATTGAATTCACTCACACACTGATGCACAAAACACTCTAAAATAACTGTAATCATGAGCAACAGCAGGTGGGGACAGAAGGTCATTGTTTTTGAAACAATATTCCTCAAACCTTATTAACTCAACGTTTCTCCCAACCAAACTTTTATGCATGGTCACTAACAAGTAGAAAATGACTCTCTGCTTCCTCTTCTCCAATCTTTATCCTAATAGGTCCACTAATTAGATGAAAGATAATCAAAGGGCTCATCACTCAAGAAAAGGAAGGAACCAGAGACACTGCCAAGCTAGAAAACTGGGGTGCTAATCATGAATGCTAGTTCTACCCTCATGACTCTGTTGCCAGAGACAGTCTTAAATCAGGTACTTTTCCCGTCAACTCCCTTTGTTCTGTGGCCAGAAGGAATATTCATTTGCACACTGGTTTCTGGGTCCTCAGAAACTTCTTCAGATGTGCGTTAAACTTCAGCCAAAGAACTAGTCTTTGAGGTAATTCCCCTGAAATGAATAGTGTTTCTGAAAGGCCTATCCTGAGAATGGTCCTACTTCATCCAATAAGCAGTCTATAAAAAGAAAATAGAGGGGCTTCTTAGCGTTCCTGTAGAGAGACAGTAAGAGAATAAAGAGCCCGATTTCATTCTCATTCTGCCCTCCCATCTACTGCCAGTGTCTCCCATTGATCAACTCCAACCAGAAGCTAGAGCACACAGGGCCCAAGGATGAAGTCCATGCAGGTCAGCCTCCCCCTCCCAGGGCTCTGAGTAAGACGGACGATACAGAGTAGCCCTATAGAGGAAAATGGAGAATAACAGCACACCGAATAAAACTGTGGGGTTTTAACATCAGAGATAGTTTATATTTAACTGAACTAATGTCAGCTGTCAATTGATATGTATTCAATACAGACCATGGGTATATCTAAGTTCAGAGACTTTTCCTTTGCTTTTTAAGATGATGACACCTTGCCCCAATCAGAGGAGCCTGGAAAATTTTTCTTCTTAAGAATGTAATAGGTATGGACTAAGGGTATAGCTCGGTGGCACATCACCTGCCTGGCAAGTGCGAGGTCCTGAGTTTGATGCCTGGTATCAAAAAAAGTGGTGACAGAATATAACGGGTATGAGTTTTAGACATGTCTTATGAATATCCAACCAAATACCAGCTAACACAAAACTTTCCTGTGGACTTTGTGCTAAAAAGCTGTCCTACAGTGAAGCCAACCAAAATGTATTACAGCTTCCTTGTATCTGATCACCAGACAGAAGCAACATTTTCTGGAAGCCAGCCCATGGGCCAGTCCTGCACACTCTGTACAATACCTGTGAATCCCAGCAGTCCTTACAGGTATATGTCTGAGAGAGCATAAAAGTGATGATGAGGGACCTTGATGTGGTAGCCCATGCCTGTAACCTCAGAACTCTGGGAAGCTGAGGCAGGAGGATTACTAGTTCAAGCCCAGCCTTGATAATTCAGCAACTTTGTGAGATTCTATCTCAAAATACAGCCTGGGGATTGGGAGTGCTGGAGATGTAGCTGAGAGTGAAGGTCTTAGGTTTAATCCCCAGTACCACAAAAGAAAAACAAAACAAAACTGAAAAAAAACTGACAGGATCCTTAATCCTGGCTTCAAAAACTCGGGTTCCTACCTTTTTCACAGGTTTAATTTTAACTATATCATGCATTGTAGCCTGTCAAATTCCCATTTAAGTCTTTCAACCCTCTATTCCTTAAATTTCTACTACTTTCAGTTCAGAAGCTCTCACCACTCCATTGGTTCTCAGCTGTTCTGGTTACCTATAGGTTATATGTTCTGGTTATCTATAGATCTTTTTACTCGTTGTCCCTACTTCTGCTCTCCCCGTGTGCACCAGGCTAGCCTCCCAGTCACAGTGACTGTAAAATTTTGCTTATGAGTTACTTCCTGTGGCCTGCTCTCTAGCCCCTTCCTCTGCTGGCTTTCACCGGTTGTCTGAATTCCTAGAGTAATCCTGCCTCGTCTTCTAAGATACTAGACTTCCACAGTTTCTGTCCTGGTCAGGAGTTTTATATCTTTAGGTTCCAAATATTTTTCTGGAATCACATCTATCATAAACGACACATAAAATATGTAATTGAGCTAACACCAGTGGGTTCTGGGTTTCTGATGAGGTAGGGAAGGGAATGAAGAGTATTAAAGGCTAATTAAAGGGAGGGTGAGTAAAATCCTGACTCGATACATATGAAAGATTGATTAATATGGGAGTCAGTAATATGTTACAAATGGTTCACAGAAGAATTCAGAGATCCAGTACATATATAGGCAATATGGAATGTAGAAATGAATGTATATAGATTGAAAGTGAGTCAAGTATTGAAATGTAGGGATTAATCTATAAATAGACGCAAAATGAGTTAAGAATTAACTATATTCCACCAGATAATTTATATTTCTGTGGACAAGATTCATTTGACCTATTAGCTTTCTACAATGCACAGTTATAGCTCAAAGTCAGTGAGAGGTAGAAATAATCCAGAAAGTTACCCTAAAAAGCACATCCAGTCAACTTTTTTTGCTGATTTTATAGTCTTTCACAATTTTTCATGATAAGAAGACTTTCTTCCTGGGAACCCACATGCAGGGAATACAACCCCAGATTCAGTTTGTTGGTACAGATGATAAAGCACTCAGACACCAAGAAATCTTGACAAGGCAAGTTTTACTTTATTCAGAAGGGCACAAGCACACTCTAGTATGAGGTAGCAGGCATGCAGGAAGACTGAGGCAGGCTCTTTTTACCCCTAATGGTGAGAAGCAGCTGACCTTTTATCCCATTGTCTGGGTTGAAGGTTTACAATCCATCTCAATTAGTTAGCTCAAGTGGCATGAAGGGAGGACCTGAGGGGTTGCTGAGCAAAGTTGATAAGGAGAAGGAAGAGTAGGGATATGGGGAATGGAAAGTCTCTGGCTGTTGATAAGTTATCTTTGGATGTCAACTGTGTTCTTGAAATCTAAACTCAACAATCATTTTTCCTAACTTAATGTGTTCAATGAAATAAGGGGGGCCAGCCTAGAGTGAACTAGAGCTTAAAATGGACTCTCTTTCTCGTTCATATTTTTAGTAGAAAAGACAGGGCTGGGGTTTCTCACACTACATTCTAGTATAACTAGCACACGGACACTCTGTGAATTCAGAACAGGCATTTCTCTTTGTAGAGACCAATATATGTGTCCTCATTTCCAAACCTGGATAAGAGATGGAGACATCTTTCTTTTCAGAGCATTGCTATTCATAGTGTGGTGTGACATCACCTGAGATGCTGTTTGGAAATTCAGAATTCTGGCTCCACTCTAAACAAAATCTGTATTTTAAAAGATTTAGGACCTAAATAAAGTGAAAGACATCCCATGTTCATGCATCAAAAGTTAATATTGTTAAAATATTGATATTTTCCCAAATTATCTACAGATAAATTCTATGCAATGCCTATCAAAATCTCAGTTGGATTTTTTTTTGAGAAATTGACAGGATTATCCTAAAATTTCTATGGAAATTCAAGGGATCCAGAATAGCTAAAGCAATCCTTACAAAGTTGAACAGCTCCCACTTCTGTATTTCAAATCTTACTACAAAGCAATAGTAATGAAGACAGTGCTGTCATGGCACAAGTTTAAAGCCTACAGAGCAGGGGGGCTGGGGATTTAGCTCAGCAGCACAGCGCCTGCCCAGCAAGCACAAGGTTATGAGTTCGAGCCCCAGTACCGGAAAAAAAAGAAAAAAAGACTACATAGCAGAATTGAGATTCCATAAATACACCCCTACATCTATGATCAATTAATTTTTGACAAATGTGCTCAAACCATCCAGAGCAGAAAGAGTAGTCTTAACAAATGGTGTTGTACATAGCTGGATATTTACATGCAAAAGAAAGAAAATGCTCATATAACTGAAATCATATGCAACATTTAACTCAAAATGGATATGAGATTTAAATATATAATATTCTTAGAAGCAAATCTAGGAGTAAATCTTTGTGACCTTGAATTAGGCAATGGTTTCCTAGATCTGACACCAAAACCACAAGTGACAAAAAAAAAAAAAAATAGATAAACATCATAAATTTGAGGATTTAAAGAATACTATTAAGAAAGTAAAAAGACAACCAACAGAATGGTAGAAAATATATGCAAATCATATATTTGTAAAGAGATTTGTATTCATAAGTTATATACAAATCTTAAAATGCAAAAACACAATCTAATCTTAAAAATGGGTAAAATAATTGAATTGACTTTTCTCCAAAGAAGATATATAAATAGTAAAGGGATAAAAAGATTCCCAACATTATTAGTCATTGGGAAATACAAATTAAAACCATAATGAATACTATTTTATATCCATTAAGATAACTAAAATAAAAGTTATAGAAGTTAGGACCAGGGATATATCTCAATGGCACAGTGCCTGCCTGGAAAGTGCAAGGTCCTGAGTTTGATTCCTGGTACAAAAAAAAAGTTATAGAAGTTTTAAAAAGACAGTTTTGTCTATATTGCCCATGGATACTTAGACTAATGCACCTACTTTGGAAAATAGTCTAGTAGTTCCTCAAAATCTGAAGCATAGGGTTAATATGTGGCCCAACAGTTCTCTTACTAGGTATATACTCAAGAGAACTAAAAACATACATCTTTGCAAAAGCATGTACTTAAACGTTCATAGGATTATTAGTCATGACAGCCAGCAAATGAAAATAATGCAGATGTTCATCAACTGATCAAAGGATAGATAAAATATGGTATATCCATACAATGAAATATTATTCAGCCACAAAAAGATGAAAATTAAGAACCTCATGCTAGGTGCAAGAAGCCATATACAAAAGTCCATATATATAATTCCACAATATGAAATATTCATAACAAGCGTGTCTATAGGAATAAAAATGATTAGTGCTTGTCAGTCTTGTAGAGAAGGCAAGATGAGGAGTGACTACTAATGGATCAGAGATTTCATTTTGGAGTGAGAAAAATATTTTGAAATTAGGTTTTTGGTGATGGCTGCAGAATGCTATGGATATACTGAAAGTCATGGACATTTTTACTTTGAAAGGGTTAGTTTTATGGCATATGAAGTATATCTCAATAGAGCAATTATTTTCTTAATAGTGTAAAGATGCTCAGATAAATGTCATGAGTTGCTGATAAAAGTCAGTACTTCTCTCCCCTGCCTCTGCCTCCTACTTCTGAGGAGTCCTTTTTTTTCCGATTAGGAGTATACAATGGTTGGCCAGATGAAAATGAAGAGGAGACCATGATGCAAAAATGGAACTAATTCTGGAGGAGATTTAATACAGGAAACAGAAGAGAGTTTTACCAAAACAGGTTATGGTGGAAGGGCAATATATAGGAAAAGAGTAAGCCCTTGGATGCTAGAAATGTTGCAAAATTAACATTCAATATAATCAAGACAAAGTTGTCCAGAGTTGCTGATGAAATTCAGTACTTGAGTGACTGCCCTGATCCCCAATCTCTTCCTTAGATGGGTCATATCAGTATTCAAGTCATTGAGGACAACGACAGTTCACATAAAGTTTTATGATATTAGATGTACCACAAAAACCACTATACTTAATGAAATGGTCATATTTGGACAATATTCAGATTAGTTACTTAAAGAAACCACCCAGGTGATTATCAAAAAATTTGTGCTTATTTTCATAAATAATCTTTCAAAATATAGTACAGATTAGATAGAACAGAATTGTCCAAACTGCTCAGTGAATTCTTCGCTCATGCCCGGACAGCTGATTTCAGAGCCCTGCCTCAAGATACTACTTCTTTGGGGGGATACTACTTTTTGGGGGGATCTAGGATTCAAACTCAGGACCTTGGGCTTGGCAGGCAGGTGCTATGCCACGGAGCTAAAACTCAGGACTTTGCACTTTGTAGGCAGGTGCTATGCCACTGAGCTGTCTTCTATGGTTCAGTGGCGCAGCGCCCGCCTGGCAAGCGCAAGGACCTGAGTTAGATTCCCGATACAATAATAAAGCAAAACATAACAAGCCCCGCCTCAGAGTCTCCCACTGAGAGGCAGCGGCCCCACCCACTTTTGTCCCACCCACTTTTGTCCCACCCATGTCACCGTAGTTACTTCCAGCCCCGCCTTTTTATGGTGCCCTTCCACTTCCGGCCCCTCCCACTTTTAGACCTCTCCACTTCCGCCCTGCCTCAGACCACCTCAGCCTCTTCCCGGAGCGGCACGTCGGTTGACTGCTTCCTTGGCTACCATGGGAGCAACAGGAGGCCCTCGCCGTCTCCACAGCCGTCGCCACCACTGCTCACTCCGTACCCCACGAGCTCGCACTAACTTCCCCTTCGCAGCCTTCGCCGCCTTCGTGCTCAACATGACCACCGTGCCGACCGCGCCCACCGCGCCCACCGCGCCCACCGTGCTGCCACAGGGCCTGCCGAGCTACCACCATGATTGTGAAATGGCGGTCAACATCCAGATCCGGATGCAGCTGTACGCTTCCTTAGTCTACCTGGGTATGGCTGCCCACTTCGACCGCGTCAAAGTGGCCCTGAGGCACTTCTCGAGTTTCCTCCTGCGCCGGTCTCACACCTTGAGAGAAGGAGCGGAGAAGTTCATGTGGATGCAGAACAGGCGAGGTGGGCGCGTCGACCTTCGCAACGTCAGGGGGCCCAACAGGGATGACTGGACTGTTGGCTCGCAGGCCGTGGAGTGTGCCCTCCACCTGGAGGAAACCCTCAGGCAGAGCCTGCTGTTGCTGCACAGCATTGCGGCTGACAGGGATGACTCGGATCTGTGTGCCTTCGTGCTGTGCCACTACCTAACACCCCAGGATGCGGTCCTCAAGGAACTGGGCGAGTACTTGGCCAAGCTCCGCGAGGTGGAGGCGCTGCGGGAAGGCCTGGAGAACGCCTTCTTTTGCAAGCTCAGCTTGAAGGACAACGACGAAGACAACTGAGCATGGACTGTCACTAGAGCCGTGGGACTCTCGCTTGACCACCGGGCGGGGCGTGTGCACTCCCTAGTTACCATGCTCATTTCGGCTCTTTCAGTTAGACTGTTGTTTGCAATAAAGTTACTTGGTTCTTAATGCACCAAAGGTTTCTGGTTGATTTATATGCGCAGAACCCCCACTGTTTAATAATGAGGGCGGATCCCTACTGTGGGTGTGAAAAATGGGTATCCAGGAGTCTCCCTACCCACCAGGCACCCCAGGGTCCCTATGTTGGGGGAGGAAGGTGGGGGGGGACAGTGTGCATGGTCTGAGGCTCTGGGATCTATGCGCCATGAAAGTGTGAAAACGTTCCTGTGGGGCGGAAGTTAAGGAAATGGGATTGGGCAGGGGAATAAAGGGATTCTAGGTTGCTGTGTAGGTTCTAGGTTGCTAGGTTGCTTAGTGGTAGTTTGACTGCCTCATATACAAAGGGCCATAGTTCTGTCCCAGACGGTAAAAAAATAAAATAAATACAGGTGTATTCAACTTTACCTGAAGACTTGTAGTTTACTTTAAAAAAAAATGAAATGTTAATATCTGTTAATTCTTGGTAGCACGAGGGCCTTGGAAGATGGCATGGCAGAAGATGTCTCTGACAAGAACATCCTGGACACTCAGGAAACGAGCCTTAGGCTGGCCAACTGGTAACAGCGGAACTTTGCAACTCCAAGTCCTTCCATTTACATTATCAATTTGTATTTTTATAAGAACCCTAAGTAGTAAGAAGAGGGAGTATATGATTGTGTCTTTATAAGTAAGACAAAAGGAGGCCACACAGACAGACAGTTATGGAATTAGGACAGTAACAGCTTTTTTTGATGCCACATTCCATTTTCTTTCCTTACCCCAAAGGTATACCAATAGGTTAAGGAAGATTGTACAGGTAGACTGGGAATCCAGCCAGATAACCAGCCCTGGAAGGGAGGGAAATCCCCAACACTCTTAAAGACAGCTCTGAACACTGTAGTTTTCCACCCTAATTACAGGTATGCTTTCCAGCCTCAGGTGGGGATGGCTTCTAAACCTTAGCCAAAATCTTCCTCATAGGAAAGGAAGCCTTTAGAACTAGCAACAGACCCTATAAGAGGTAGCAGGGCACCTCCCAGGAAGGCAGTCGGCACCTGAATTCCTCTGTCAAGGCTCTCTTCCCCACACATGAAGCAACACTGTTACTCAGTTGGCACCAAACACCTGGGAAGACCTTAAGCCTGGAAATCCCCAGGGAGTGCACCATCACACAGATGTCTCCCTGGGAGTAGTTTCTCTTCTGGGGTGGCTGTAAAATGTATCTTCTACCTGCCAATCCAGCTCATCTGAAAGCAGGGACAGAGAAGCCTGTATGAAGTCGTGTGCAGTGCACTGTAATGTATGATGTTACAGCATGTATGTGATGTAATTAACCACTGCCCATTGTACTCTCTTTGCTAGGATCTATAACTGACCCCAGACTGTTGTGGCCACCAAAACTCCTCTCCCGGACAAGGCAGAGAAGTTTACTTATAACTAAATCTTTTTGTTTTGCTTGGAAAAAGCAGGATTTCTTCACTTGCAAGAGTCAAGAGGGTGATTGCACTGTAATACCTATTACAAGCCACTACTTGTAGTGTCACATTTCATTGCTTTTCTTAAAGAATCCCTGGCAGGGAAATATTGGTACAGTAGCAACTCAATTGGTTGAATACTGCTTCTTCTGCAAGAAAAACCATGAGTGTCCTAAGTCCTCTCTTTTTGTCACAAACAGCTTTTCAGATATGTGGGACAGTGGTGAAAGAAGTGAGAAACTTTTAGATTAACTTTGCCCCATTATACTGTCCAATGTCTGGACTTTGTCCCTGGCTGCAAGTCTCCTAATTTTCCCACCTTTCCCTACCACATACCTAATGAAAGGAGTGTAAACTTCTTGTAGGTACGTCCCATTCTCAATTCCTTGACAACTGGATATTCAATCACTGGAAGTGAGTTGTGACTCGGCCTTCCAGCCCTGAGAAGTACCCTCCCTGAGATACACAGCTGGGTGATTGTCAGTCATTTGCTGTGCTCTGCAGGTTGGGGTAATGATGTCTGAAACAGTGGCTGTTGCTATGGGTACCAGAGTCTCAGGCAATGATAGTATCAGGAAAGACTGAGGGAAAATGGTAAAATTGATAACTTCATCTCAGGCTCAAACATGGATTCAAATTAACTGTGTTGACTAATTTACCTCTGGGGGAAGAATCCTCACTCTATCACAAAAGGAAATTTCTTAATAGATGGTTGTCACTGACAACTTGTACTTCATTTTCCAGAAAAAAGGAAAAGTATTCTTTTTCCTCAGAAACGTGTGACAAGCAGTACAAAGCACTCATTAATTTCTCCTGAATCTTCTCTGGAAATTTGTTCATTTCTCATTTTTAAATTCTCCTTTAATTTTTTTTCATTTCCTAGCAACTCCAATTTCTTTTCACAAACCAGAGAAACACATATAATCAGGTATCAATAGGAAGGCATTATCAGTAATCTTGGAAGTGACACTCTGCTTCATATTTTAAAATAAATTCTATAAATAGGGCATGTGCTTGTGCATGTGTGTGTGTGTGTGTGTGTGTGTGTGTGTGTAGTAGCAGTAGTAGTAGTAGTAGCAGTAGTAGCACTGGTAGTCCTGAGTTCTCAGAGGATATTGATGGAGAATTTGCTTCAGGAAATCTTAAGTGAAAGGTGACCGAGGATAATTATATTAGCAAAATGTTAGGACACCTGAGAGATAAAGAAAATAAATTTATACCATATTCAGCAGCCAAGGGGATCATTGGAGAAGAGTAAGGAACAGCGAGAATGGAAAATAATAACAGCAACATTTTTTTAAAGAATTGTATTTCCATTTGGAGTGAGGTAGGTTATGAGTGGTAAAAAAGACTAGAAAAGTAAGGATTTGAAAAAGCTAGGTTTTGCCTGCCGTGTGGAGAAGGATTACAGAGCAATGCAGCTCAGGGCTGCTTGGGAAGTCTTTCTGTTATATTTCACTGATTCCAAGAGGCACATTTTTTTCACATCTTTGGGATGCACTTCAGACTCAACAGAGTGCTATCACTGACTCGGAAGAAAACCCTGGAGACATTAGAGGAGTACTCTTTAAGGAATACTACATTGCCACAGAGCATGATATTAAGAGATACAAATGATTCTGAGTACAAAAGTGATTTAGAAGAGTTGGATTTTGACTCTGAAGAAGTTCTAGCAGTACTTTAAGTTCTTTAGTGTGGTTTCCTTTTTATGTGTATGCATATGAATGATGTAATAAGAAAATCTATGCCTAATAAATATAAAAGAGATCTTTTAGTAAGTGTATATTGAAAAATGTAAGAAAAATTAAAGGGCTAGAAGAATTTTGTTTGCTAGCTCAATTGGTAGCATTTTTTCGTTTATGGTACATAAAGTAATTGTGTGCCTTAAAATTGACAAGTTTGGTTTCATAAAATATACTACTTTTTTGATCTGCTGTTCAGGACTCCAGGCCTAAGGTCATTTCATGATTCATATTGGCAATTAGAGCTCCAACCATGGCATTAACATTCCACAAAGGAATGGGACATTTGTTAAGAGGAAGGAACTGATTATAAATCTAGGCACAGTTGGATCTTTGAGTTAAGGGCTGGTGGCTTCCTATGATCTTTGATGATTCTGAGTGTTCTCATAATTTTCATGATGTCATGAGAAGATTTGATTTATTCCAAACCAGAAATTCCAACAGAAGGCCTCAGGCCTGATTCACCTACAGGTGTGGCTTGCTTGGACTGCTTGTTTTAATAAACATTTTATTTTAGAATACTTTTAGACTTTAAATTTAAATTGCAAAGATAGTGCAATATTTTGTATATTTTTTCCCAGGTTACTCTAATGCTAACATCATCCATAACCATGATATGCTTGTCAAAAATAAGGAATTAGAATTGGCTTATTATTGTCAGCTAAACTCCACATTGTGGTCAGATACTCTTTTCTGGTTCCAAGTTCTAATGCAGGATACTACACTGCATTCAGTTGTCATATCTCTTTGATCTGCTCTGTCTTAGTTATTTCTTGTTTTTTTATGACCAGTTTTTTTTTTATTTACTGTTTTTTTTTATTTTAAAGATAACAGGAGGGAAACATTAACAGACATACAACATTTTACAACATATCACAAGCACATTACAGACAATACAGAGTTACAAACAAAGTGGTAGGGAATTAACAATGGTGGTTGTATTTCATATTGATATCTTCAAAGTGGCTTCTCATGAAAACAGATATAGACATGCAATACTGGTATGACCAGTTTTAAAGAGTACTTGGACACGTATTTCATAGAACGTTTCTCAATTTATATTTGTCAGGTTTTGCGATTAGACTGGGGTTCTGGGTTTGGAGGATAAAGCCCACAGAATTAATCTTTCCAATTACATCATATCAAGTGGACTGCATCACAATAATATGACTTATCAGTGGTCATGTTAAGCTTGATTACTTGGTTAGGGTGGTTGGTGTTGGCCAGGTTTTTCCACTGTAAATTTGCTGGATTCTCCTTTCCAAATTCTGTTCTTTAAAGTGAGTCATTAGGTCAAGTTCACCCTCAAGAAACAGGAAGAACAATTAAACTCTACGTCCTGGAAAGAGAGAGTATTTGCCTATAATATTTGAGATCGTTCTATAAGGAAGGTTTATACCTTCTCTATTTATTTGCTCAATAATTTATTTACCTTAGCATGGACTCATTTATTCAATGTTTTGAATTACAGATCAAGACTATATTATTTATTCTGTTCCTCAAATTGTTCTGCATTTAACCATTGGGGACCTCTTTTAGTTATCTCCTGTATACCTTTCATATACTCCCATCACTGTAATTAGCACTTCCTTACTCTTTGGTACTACAATATTTTCTAAACGCATGTCTTTTCCCTGCCCCAGCCCTGGATCTAATCATTTCTCCAAGGAGTCCTAGTTCCTTTTGTTGGAAAAATAGTATTTTAAAACCAGGATCTTAGCAAACTAATAAATTTTTAATTAGGCAAGTTCTCATAAAATTCCATATTTCTGGTTTTTCTTGAAAATACTATCTCATGGGAACCTTATACGGGCCTGAATCTCAGCTGCCACCGTAGATCACACGAATTCTTTAGTTTACCACAGTATGTGCTGTTCAAGCAATGTACTTTAGGCTCTGGAAAGTGCTTGATTGAAATTATTTGTGGCCCTGCAGGTATTCATTTTCATGTTGTACCTAGACCAGTGATAGTGAACTTTTTAGAGATGAGTCCCAAACTGCAACTCAAAACCCACTTATTTACCGCAAAGTGCTTACACTGCATTTAAACCGGAATTCTGAGGTTTTAGTCTAGAAAAAAAACAACTCATGCATTAAGATCTTTTGTCTTAAAAGAAAAATACAATAACACATGTGCCGTAGGTTCACCACCACAGACCTAGAATTTCTGTAGCAGGCACCATAGAGAGTCAGTAACTTGGTTTGCAACCTCTGTCTGAGAAATGGGATAATTCCTGTCCTTGAGGTCAGTACCTATCTGTCTCCAAATCTCTAACAGTATTTGGGAGGTGACACTTAGGTCCTTTGTTTGTTTCCTTGTTGCTTAAAAGTCAGAGTACTTGGGTGACAGTTGAGTCTGCAGGTGTCTCTGTCACTTTCCCACCCCCAAGCGTGTGGGCTATTTTACTTTTTGTTATCATTCCTTGGCACTACTAGAAATTACAAATCGATGATTTACAAAATTGATGATATATTGCCAAACAGGGTGTACAAGGAGTTGCAAACCAGAAGATTCATTGCATCAAATTAAGGTGCTTGAATCACACAGTCTCTTGAATGATTTAGACCTCACAGTGGGAAGCAAGGAAAAGAGCGGGTAGAGGAAGAGGTGAAGCTGGCAGGATAAAAGGACCACACCACTTGAATCCTATGCCATGAAATGTTCCCATGCCAACTCTCTCTTTTCGGCCTTAGCCTTGTCCACTGACTGTGGTTATGAGGCCAGCAGTGAAGACATCTGGAGCCAACACACACCTGCTCTATCACTCTGATCACCTGTTGAACAGGTGTTTTTATCTGGTGTATGGGACCAGGTGGCTGTCACCAAAGGGTTGCTGATTTAAGGATGATCCACTTGTCATGAATATTTGATTGCTATGTTGTTGCTTTATCCCTTCTTCTTCAGGATACCTACATTCTATCACTTTATCCACATTTAATTTGTCTCGCAAAGATTACCTATATTTAGCTTCATCTATCCTCTTCCTTTTTCTTGTCTGTTGCAGAATTAAGTATTCTTAAATGTACAGTAAACAAACATTTCACTATGCAAGCATCTTAAAATCTGTTCTTCAGAGACGAATGGGCCTGGCAGGGTAACAGGACATTGCTTGTGTTGTTCTTGTCATGGCTTTGTAGACTAAAGCCCTTATTGGTTGCATTCAGGATCATCTGGAAGGTAGCTCTCTCAGAGCCATATACAGCTTACAAGGAGGAGACTCAGACTCCATTTTTTAAGGAATCAGTATTCATTGACCCTAGATCTCCTAGAAAATGATTTACTTCAGTGATATGGAAAAGATAGAAACACAGTCTTCCTAAAAGGAGGCGTCCTGTCTGGTTGCTTTACTTTTGTACTGGGTCTGCCACTCATAGTAGATTATTAGGTCCAGAAAGCTTGTGAAAGAAGAAAGGGGGGAAGGATATTGATTTTATAAGCTGAGAATATAAAAAAGTGAAAAGATGAGCATAAGCAGTATAGATACAGATGCAGGGAATGTCAAGAAGTCTTGTGAAAGTTCATTACATAGCTACTGATGAGAACAGTAAAAGAAAGCAGCATAGGCTTGATTAAAGGTGGGACCTGAAGATATAATATTAATCTATTAGTAAAATTAAATTTTCTCAGGCATGTATAATCTTTTTTTTTAAATTTTAAAAATAAAAGGAAGAAAACATTAACAGACAATGTTTTACAAAATAGCAAAAGAACAGTACAGACAATACAGTTGTAAACAAAGTGGTAGAAAATTAACAATGCTTGTTGTATTACATATTGATATCTTCAAAGTGGTTTCTCATGAAAGCAGATAGAGACATGCAATATTGATCAATCAAGGACTCATTGACAGTTTCTTTCAGCAAAGAAATAGAAGACAGTAGAACAAC
>NW_004955535.1:3350004-3405235 GCF_000276665.1 Chinchilla lanigera
AAAAAAAAAAAAAAAAAAAAAAAAAAAAAAAAAAAATCCCACTGTAAGAAAGGGGACTATCCATGTGTCCGTCGATGAAGGCAAGTTGTAGTCCTTACAACCAGGCAATAGAGTTCCCTTGTCTGACAATTTGTTCTTTCCTTCCTAGAGTTTCCTGTGGTCAGAGAGAATTTACTTCGCCCAAAGGTTCCCAAAAGGAATCTATTGAAAAAGGTGAAATAGGTGAAAAAGATGACTGGAAGGCTGAAGCATTTTGGTTGCCCCCACTTTGGAGAGTATTTTGACAAGTTTTCTCGGCTAGACATGGTCATCATGTAGCAGTCCTTTGGTGAAGAAGAGCTTCTTGCATCGGCCAGGACTGGGCAAGACTCCCGTTGACTGAAGCATGTGACACAATCACCATGGATCCAAAGGCCTTTAGTGAGGGCGATTGGGCATTGAACTAACTGGATTCAGGGCATTGCCTAATATTTGCAGTAACCCCCACACTTGTATTTCGCTGTTATAGGTCAGTTTACATCTTATGGAAAATAATATTGTTACATGAATGGATTTGCTGGAGGAGAGGAAGGGGAGCTTTCCTCCCAACACATGGGGAAACCCACTCTACTTACCTGCATGCTCTTGGTCTCAAAGGGAGGGGGTTCTCACTATAAATCATAACTTCAGGGAAAGAAATTTGGAAGAAAAGGAAAATACCAAACTTTTCTAAGATGTTAGGGAAAGAAACAGGAACCTAAAGGTAGTAGGAGGATAGAATACCCAAACATAATTGCAGTCATTATAGCCTGACCCATAAAGATATTAAAGTTGGTAAGACTATGGGCATGTCTGGGAGAATATCACATATTAACATGTGAAACGTCTGCATTGAACAAAGTAGCTTTAAGATTGAAAAATGGTTTGCTTTTTGTCTCACTTGTTCTTCAGTTACTTACATGAGTGAATATGAAAAACAGTGGGTAAAGAAGTGGAGGTTACAATACACTTTGGATAAAAAAAAAATGCTTAGTTGTAAGGTGCAACTTGTGAGAGAAGAAGAGCTTATTCAACAACTGTGGTACTGAAAACAACAGGAGGAAGTCTGGACATCAGGCTTTGAGAAACTAGGATGAAGGTAAGACAGGGTGTATCTCACGTGAAGGGTAGGAGGAGTGCAACTCAAGGTGAGATGGTAAAAGATGTGGAGTGGAGAATGACCTCATCTTAAGGTCAAGGGTGTAGTTTCCGTGTTTAAAGTAAAAGACCACTTGGAGGAAGCAACACTTTTCCATCTGGTCTTTAAGAATAGGTTGTCAAGGGCTGGGGATTTAGCTCAGCGGCAAAAGCGCCTGCCTGGCAAGCGCAAGGTCGTGAGTTCGGTTCCTGGTACCGGAGAAAAAACAAAAACAAAACAAAAACAAAACAACAACAAGAATAGGTTGTCAAATTCCTTCATGGAGATCCCTGAAATGAGGTGTCCAGTGACAGACAACTGATGTGAATACGAAAATGTGAAACTAATGACCCCACGCTTGAAGACACCAGGGAGAACATTCTCTCTAATCAAGGGAGTGACATCAAAAAGTTCCCTATGAGGTCGCTCTGTCTTTTTGTCTCTTCAAAATCGATTTTGACTATTGTTTCAATTTGCTGCTTCAGAAGAGTACAAGCCCAGGTGTCAGGATATCAGAGTGCTAGAAGAACATCAAAGTCCCTAGTGGTACCAGCGCAAGTGTTTTTGAGCAACATCAAAGAATGCAGGGCTTGCCCCCTTCCTCTCAGAGAAAGAACGTCAGACTCAGCTCTGGCAGCTTTGGCTTCCTTAGAAAACTCATTCACCGTTTCTGTCAGACATTTGGAAGAAGTAAGCATATCAACAACCCCTGAAGTTTAAAAAATGCCAATGTTCTGTCACTAGCTGCTTCTTCCCAGGGTGGGTGCATGTGTGTCAGATAGGCATCCAGGAACTATGCTCAGGTTATACAGCAAGGCACTTACCCCTTTTGCTCTTCAAGTAACAAGACATGACAACCCCTTCCCAAACCTCCACATCACTTTGGACAGTTATAAAGAGGGATCCACAGCCCACTTCTCCCATCCATAGCTTCACCATCACTGCCTTGCAGTTAAAAGCTCTAATTTCCAGTTGCTCTTTCACTTGCTTATGTTCATCATCACAAGAACAACCCCCCCTTCCAGTCTTCCTGTTCCCCAGGGCACACCTCATTCTCAACACTCTGATCCACATAAGACCATATTTTTTCTGTACCCTTCTCTCACTTGTTCCCCACTTTTGAAAACTTTCTTCCATGCTCTTTGAAATTCATGGGCCGTTATCTCCTATACCAAGATTTGATGTCCTCAACCCATTTTCTGAATATTTCCTTCACCTTCTTGTTTGAGCCATGATGTGGAATTCGCCCCATTGATACTGTTTCCTTGGCAACCCTTTGCAGAGATAGGCACTGCCCTCCTCCCTAGTGGTACATACAAACCGTACCACTAGGCCTGGAAGTGAGGTTGGGGTCTTCCCTCCTTCCTCCTTGGTGATGCTTCCAGGGCATTCTTTGTCCTGTTCCTCCTCTCTTAAGGCCCTTGGTTTAGAATCTAATGTTATCATATTATGTCCTTCATTACCTTTGTGGTCTATAAGACCCCCATGCACTATTTCTTGATAACTTTAGCTCTTGGCTGATGGTAATATTTAACAGCAACTTCATTCAAATTCTTAGTGATTTCAATATCTGCATGCATGTTCCTTTCACAACCTGGCCTCTTAGTCCCTTGATCTGTTGTCCTCTTCATTATTGTCCCCCAACTACTCAGCCACTCTTTGGATTAGCCACGTCAGAGACCTTGTCATCTGGGTAATTGAATGCTTTACATAATCTCTACATCATGCATTAGACTCTAATATCACCTCTATTTCTAGTTCTTTCTCTCTATAGTGCAGATGCCCATATCTTTTAACCCCTCTGAGAAATCCAATCAATTGGTTCATGACATTTCGCTTGACCTCAATTCCTTGATCTCTTCTGTTTGCTCAGATTCAATCCCATAGCAAATGATAATAATAATTCCCTTTGATACATTTCCAGCCTGTCTGACCTGCTTTGTTATACTTGCTTGACAAAATCTCTAGTCTCAATCTATTTCTCCCCATACCCACACCTGCAACCCTATAACTCAATGTGGCTGGAGAGAAACACAACCACTCTGACTGAATGCAGTTAAGAACTATGACACTTAAGTGGTCTCTTGGTGTTATTAACAGTTATATTTACCTATTCTATCAACTCTGACTCTCCCTGTCCATCATTCATACAGTCTCCTCTGTATGTTCCAATCTTCACTACATGGTAAGCCATCCCATCTCAATGTATAGTACTTTAAGGCAGTAGTTTTATTTGCTCATGATGCTGTAGGTCAACAATTTGGATAGCAATGTTGGGTAGTTTTTCCTGGTAACACTCACGTGGCTCTGGTGATCTGGTGACTTGAATGTGGCTGCTTGGTCTGAAATGGCATTTGGTGTTTGCTGTTGGTTGGGCCACATATCTGGCAGGCTAGTTTGGGCTTCCCCTGAATCACTGTGTGGGGAAATAATGAGGCTCTAACATGCTGTGGGTGATTACTGGAAAAGCTACCACTTCCTCCAACCTCTGCTGTCACACTTCCTTTCAATCCTTACTTTCAGATCATGAACTTCCACTCTGTTTTACTGGAAAAAAAAGAAACTGTAGATTTCCCCTTTCATCATACCTCCTTTTAAAAAAAAATGACAAAAATGAAAACTTGGATGTAAAAAGATAATATCTAAAAGTGGAGAAATCAATATATAGCAGAGCAAGTACACCATATAGAGATACAAGGTTACTTTCATTAAAAAGCCTAAAATAAGTTTCCTTTGGGGATTATGGTTAGATTATGCTAAAAATACAAATGAGAACAAGGATGATAATTTCTAATGGTATGCAAATATATACATATGCACAAGTTATATACATGTAATATGCCTCCAGTGCTATGAATTTTAAATAAATTACCTGTTATTTGGATTAAAATTAATCTGATTGGCTGTATTTCCCCAAAGACATTATATCAAATAATTGGAAAAATTGTACCTCGTAGAATGCCTCATATTCCCCCCAAATCTCTATCTCAAATTACTGGCAATTTCCAATTTTTCAAGACAAATGCCATGAAGTCATCTTTAATTCATCTTTCTCACATACCCAACATCCAAATTAGTGAATATTTTTCTGAATATACCTAGACTCTGACACATTCTCCCCATCTCCACTGCTACCAGTCATATTCAGTCTACCATCTCCTACCCAAGATATCACAATACACTCTTAACTGAGCTTCCTGTGTAGTCCATTTCAACACAGAAGTCAAACTGAGCATTTGAAAATATAAGACAAATTATGTCACTTTTCTGCTGCAATGACTCTCATAGCTCTTGTAATCTTTCATCCCATCTCCCACCCAAACTGCCCTTATTTCCTCCAAACTGTACTCCTGCTCCTTGTTCACTTGGCTTTAGCAACATTACTCTAGAATTCCTATAGTGCCTAAAGCCTACTGCCTCCTTAGCATTTTTGTTTGTTTGTATGTTTTTTGAGACAGGCTCTCGCTATGTAGTTCAGGCTGGACTTGAGCTCACCATTAGCCCAGACTGGCCTCAAATTCACAGCAATCCTCTTGCTTCAGCTTCCTGAGTGCTGGGATTAAAGGTACATGCCACCACACCAGGGTCCTTAGCATTTTCGCATTACCTCTGTCTGGAACACTGTTGTAATCAGGTTTTGCTGTGCAACAAGCCTATCCAAAATATAACGGTTTCAAATAACAATCAGTTCTTACCTGTTATGCTTCTCGGGGTTGACTGGCCAGTTCTTTTCAACCAATTTGTTTGAGGCTGTATGATCTAGTATTGTAACTTGTAAACTACACAACATTGGTCAAATCTAGTCTGCTACTTCTTTTTATGAATAAAATTTTATTGAAGCATAGCTATGCCTGTTTGTTTATGTATTACGTATTGCTATTTTCACTTTAGGATAGCAGTGGTTTGATATTGATGGGGCAGTGGAGATGGTCTAAGCTTAATCACCTAATAGTAGTCACAGGGTTTCTGAGGCAGAGAGGGGCTCATGTGCATACAAAGGAACATACCTCAGTGCCTCATGCATTTTTAAATTTCTGCTTGGGATATCTTGGCTATTGTCCCATTGACCAAAGAAGTTCAAGTGATTAAACCTAGAAGCAGTGTGGAAGGGTATCCCAGGGTGTGAGTGTAGAGATGGCAATTTTTGTGTACATTTTTGCAAAACATCTACAATAACATTATTCATCTTTTGTGACTTTACCTCTTTCAACTTTCTGCACAAATATCACTTTCTTGATGAGTTCCCATTTCTCTTCACCCTCTCTCTCTCATCTTGCTCCATTTCTCTCTGTAAAATCAATAATTTTATGCAATATTATTGTATTTTCTCTTTATTTTACTTTTTATGTCTTTTCCTTTTAGAATATAAGCTCCGTGAGGGGAGGGTTTTGTGTCTGGGATGTTTTTTTCCTACTATTTTAAGTGCCTAGAACACTGCCTAGAGCAAAGTAGGAAATAAAAAATATTTCTGCATGAACAAATGAATGGCATATTGCTACTTAGGATTGAAGGAGGAGGAATCTCTACTGGTCACACTAGTGCTATTGATGTTTGCATCTTAAATTTATTAGCATTCTCAGTGTAGCACTACTAGTATTATGATGAAATATGTCTATCAAAACATTAATTCTGTTTTTAAATTCTTGGTATTTTCAAAGTGCTTAAAATATACCAAGAATTTAAGAACAGAATTACTATTGCTTTGATTTTTTATACTTTAGGTTAGTTTGGCCTTAAATCTCTCAACCGGTAGCAGGCAACTATTATAATATTTAACCTTCCTAAATGGTACTAGGGCACTACCGCTATCTATTTTGAGGGAGTAATTTCTTGGAGAAGAGTTCTATTCTTAAAACAAGGCTCTGATCACATTGCATACACCCTGATCCAACTGCCCTGTGTTCTTTTCTGCTTGCAGAATAGTACTTCCAAATTAGTGCTCATTTTTCTCCTCTGGCATTGTATATATTTTTATTGGATTAGCTAAGGTGTAGAGAAAAGGGCCTAATTTAGAAAAGGGTGTCATGAAAGGTATGTGTGTGTGTGTGTGTCGGGGGGTGGTTCTAGGCTGGAGCCAGACTGTGAGAAGCTTTTAGGAAGAAAAGGTGGAATAATTAGGCTGGTATCGAAGAGCTATACAATACAATGCAATATTGGGAGATGTGGCAAATATGTGGCAAGTACCATATTCTGAATTATAACAAAAGCATGATGGAGCTCCAGATCCATCAGATGTCTAAAACAAAACAAAAACAAAAACAAAATATGTGAAACCGGACTATTTTGACAATATGGTGAGCTTTTGTACACATTTTTGTTCTTATATTACTCCTACGGAATTATATACATTGTCATTTTCATTCTAAATTCTGTATACACTTGACACATTGGAATCACTGTGCCACTGGATTTTCCTGCTTCTAATAGTTTCAAGAGCACACCCGTAATCCCAGCACTCAGGAGACTGAGGCAAGTGGATCACCACGAGTTTGAAGCCACTCTCAGCTACACAGTGAGTTCAAGGCCAGCCTGGACTACATAGTGAGACCCTGTCTCAAAAACAAAGACCAGAATTCTGCCCTGTTGATCTGCTCTTACTTCTCTATCACATGACTCCCTCAGTGGTTATTTATACCTCATGTACACCTCCCAGGCATTAAAAAGAAAAGTGCTTAAACTTATGAGAGTATAAAGGAAGAGCTCTTCTATATATTGTGAACAGATAATGTCACTACCTTATCGACCTTTCTTACAAAAGAATTCAGTGATAATGGCCAAATTAGAGCTCTGGTCAACCACAGCCGATGATGGGTTCTGTTGACAGGTGCCCTTGGCTGCACCTGAAAGTGCTGGCCTGAGAAATGACTAGTCTTCTGCTCAGTAAGTCAAAGATGTATCCGTTGAAGGCTGAGCAGAAATGAGGAATAAAGGTGTAAATGTAGCATCCTATTCAGTCCACATATTAGACATTATATTCTCTGTCATGATCCTTAGTCTATCAGTCTCCTTTATGTGTATATGGCTATTCCAATGCAGTTTTAGAGATGGAGTTCTTGATTATCAAGGTCCTTGTAATCTTAGAAAGGTATATTGAAGGATGTAGATGAACAATTTTTGTTTGTTTGTTTGTTTTCAGATAAGGCCTCACTGTAGCCCAGGCTGGCTTCAAACTCTCAGCAATCCTCCTACCTCAGCCTCCCAAGTGCTGGGGTTACAGGCATGCACCACCAAGCCTGGCTCAAACAATTCTTTTTAGAGCTCTATGGTAAAATTTAAGATTGCATGCTATTTATCCATGCATTAGTAATTATTTATAAGGACTTTATTTTGGTCAAGTACTACACTAGATGCTAGGTATTCTGCTTTCAAATTGTTCCTACTTCAATTGGGGAGACCAAACTTAATATTTCAGTGCTGTGTTAGAATGAAATTTTCACAGAAAAATAGGATGTGGCCTACACTTGAGAGTGGTTGGTGCTATATAAGCTTCCTCAAGTGTGATAACACCTGAAAGCAGTTTTGAAGGTTTAATGGAGGATGTTGAAGAGAAGAGAAAAGGTAACACATTGCTGGTAACAGAAGAGAAAAGGTAACACATGTATGCTCTATGATGTTCCATCTCATGTCCAGGGTCAAGTTGCAGGGGGGCTAGGGCAGGACCTGAAGAGTAGAAAGGGTGTTAGAAAAGAAACAGGACAGATCAAAGAAACTTAGCCAACCAACTATAAAGTCTGAGTCATGTATAACAAGCAGTGACATGCCACTGCTGGATTTTTTTCCCCTCAAATGACAAGATCATTCCTCTGAGACAAAGACAAATTTAGAAAATGAAGTAAGAATCTTAGCACACATGAGTCTTTAGGCCTGGGATCTATTAGAGAATTACTTCAGAAAATACAGAGAAATGATGAAGTCTCAATTAAGGCAGAAACTGTGAAGAGAGCAGGTAGTGTTGAAAGACACTGAAGACAAGAAACTATAAATCCTAAAGACCAGGTGAGGAGAAAAAGGTTTTGAAAGATATTTAGACCTAATTAGAGTATCTTGGGTATGCGGTGGCATTCTTGTCAGAGAGAGGAAACACAAGTGGAGAAATGGGGGACTTTGGAAGGAAGTAGGAAATTAACTCAAGTTCAAGACGCCATGGATACCCAGGTGGATCTAGAAATGGAATGAAACAGAGTGATCATATCATTAAGCTACGTGAAATTAAAGATGAAGGGTAAACTTGTTCATCCCTGATCCCCTTTTGCCTTTGTATCCCCTTCTGCTTCTCTCTTATGGAAAAAATCTCTACCTGAATGATAGGAAGATAAAGACAGGAGGTCTCGTGGATGATGTGGAAGGTGAGTGGGGAGTAGAGGAAAGGCAGGGGCATGGATAGGCAGAAGAGAGAAGAAAAGCTAGTTCAGGGAGGGGAACATGGCATCAACAAAGGTAGAACATTGGTAAAGACCAAATAAGAGTAGATGGCTCAAGATGTGAGTTGGAATATAAGCATTACTAAAAAGATGGGGCTGGATTTCCTCATGAATTTCTTCTCTCGATGGATGCTGGCAGTTTAGACCTTGAACAATCAACAACAAGAATCCATGGAGGAAGATTTCAGGAAAATGGTATAGAAGCATGTCCTGGCTGGGGGCCTGAAGAGATACTTTGGCAGGTGAGATCCTCAGGGAAAAGAATGCATGCGGGGCAGACATCAGTTCAAAAGGCAAGTGGCAGCAAGAGAACAGCCTGTCTTTATTGTTTAACTCTTATACACATAGTTATCTCATATTTACATTCTTCCATGTTGATTGACCTAGAACATGAGTACTGCTAAGTCATCCATATATAACTGTTCCCCAGTCTGTGCCTGCACTAGTTAACAGTCACATCCTCAAAGCTGACCAGAGGTGTCCTTATTTACCCCCCAAGCTTTGAAGCCTAAAGCAGTCTGACTGGAGGAGTGCCCCACAAATCAGCATCAGAGAGGGCAAGAAATGTGCATAAGGACAGCCAAAGAGATCTGGTCAAGAGTAACTGGGATTGTGCCAGCAGCTCCATTTGCTTTGAAAGGGTAAAAGAGCTTTCAGGGATGTGCTGTGTGGTGGATTAACTAATGGTCAACTTTAACACCCAGCTGAACTGAGTCAGCATTGCTTTGGGTGTGGAAGACCCACCTGAGGATTGTTGCCAGCAGCATAAAAGGAGAACTGGAGGGAAAGATGGCATGCTGTTGCTGGAGGAACTTGTTGTGCTGGTTTTCCTCATAGGAACTCAGCTGTTCTCACTGTCAGAGAAGCTCAGGTCCTCGCTGTCACTAAGGATAGTAGCTGTTCTCTTTGAGGGAGTTCAGGCCCTTACCTGAAGTGTCACTTCCTGGCTCCAGTGCAGATCCCTCAGCCTGTGGCATAGATCCTTCACCCTGCTGGCACAGACTTTCTAGCTTCCACCACTGACCTTTGGGCCTTCCCTTTGGTTAGATCCTCGACACAGACTTGTGTGAGACATTGTCATGGGCTCTAGGCCTCCAGCTGGATTTGTGGAGGACATTGCCATGGGCTCTAGGTCTTCAGTGGGACTCATGCAGGACATTGCCGTGGGATCCAGGCCCTCAGCTGGATTCTTTGGGTCTCTAGTGCTTGAACAGATCTCTTGCACTCTTCTGCATTTGACTTTTTGGGTGAATATTATTAAAAAAATTCCTACAAATTATGTGTCTTGTATTAAATCTATTTTCTTGCAAACCCTGAATGCAACACACTGGTACCACTTCTTCCCATAATGAGAATGGCAGCTCTTGGGGGACAGAAATTGAAGAAATACATGTTTTATTCTCCTTCAAAGAGCCCTGGCTGTAGGCCTCTGGAAGAAGCAGGAGAAGATCCATGAATATTTTTCCCTTAAAGAAATGCAGAAGCAAAGAAAAATGAAAGTTGCAGTAATGACTATTTTTACCCAGTTACACATGCATTAGTAAGTGTCACAAGTCCCATGAGCTAGAAGGTGTGATTTTCTGAGTCGGCTGCTGTGTGGAGATGAGAGGAACTGCTCAGTGTTGGTAACACTGTTGGATGTCGTTAATGTAATTACAGTTTCCCAAGCTGGTCTCAGAAATTAAGGTTCTTGTGTTTTCTATTTCCCTTTCCATTTTGGGAAGATAATAAAAAAAAGTACAAACTTGCTTGGTTTGACTTTACATCCAGTTTTCACAACATTTTTGTTGTGTCTTACGCTGAATGGATTGATTTTTTTTTAATTTGTTTCTGAAAATGTTACTTACACAGAGAGACTGAGTGGGTTTAATTTGTCTAGGCTTCCAAAGTGATGTTTTTAAAGTGAGCCATGATAATTTGATAAATATATCATGTTAACAAAGGTGGTATGAGCAACTGAAATTGTTTGCTGTATGTGATGGACCAAAAAATGGATAAAAGGAAGTTGGAAAACAAATAGAACTGAGGTATTAACAATTGACCTAAGGTATATCATATGAGTTGTCCCTTTGCAACATAATGTTAGAGAATTTCTCTGTGTCATGAAGTCTTCATGTTTCTGTGGTGGTTACAAATGTAAAAATCGTAGATATTTGTGGGGCAACCTATTATATTTTGGTACATGTATAAGTTGTATGCTGTTCAAACCAAGTTAAATATATCTATCTCCCAAAACATTTATTGTTTATTTATGGTAAAACTTTCTAAATCCTTTGTTTTATTTTTAAATATGCAGTACACTATTGATATAGATCATCAACCTACTGTACAATAGAACACTTATTTCTCTTATCTAATGATAACTTAGTTATAGTTAAGTAACCCTTCCCCAACTTTCCCTCTCCTCTCCCTGTCCTCTGGTAATCACCATTTTGCTCTCAACTTCTATGACAGCAACCGTTTTAGATTCCATGTATGCATGAGATCACATACTGTTTGTCTTTCTGTGTCTGGATTTTCCAGTCATGTTGTTGCATATGATGGGATTTTATCCTTATTTGTGGTCCATATCCATTAATTGGTTGATGGGCACTTCAGCTTCCATTGATTGGCTATTATGACTAATACTACAGTAATCACAGGAGTGCAGATAGATCTTCAACATACTGATTTCATTTCCATTGGATATATACTCAGACTGGGATTACTGGACCACATTGTAGTTCTATTTTCACTTTTTCTGAGGAACCTCCATAGTGCTTTCCACACATCTGTCCTAATTTACATTCCCACTCACTGTGCCAGGGTTTCTGTATCTCCATAGCTTCACCACCACTTTTTTATTTTGTTTTTTTTTTTTTTTTTTCGATTATAGCCATTCTTACTGAGAATGGCTCATTGTGGTTTTGGTTTGCATTTTTCCCTTAAAGAAATGCAGAAGCAAAGAAAAATGAAACTTGCAGTGATGACTATTTTTACCCAATTACACATGCATTAGTTAAGTGTCACAAATCCCATGAGCTAGAAGGTGTGATTTTCTGATCACTGGTGATACTGAGCCCTTTTTGATATACCTGTTGGCCATTTGCATTTCTTTTTCTTAAATCTATTTAGGTCTATTGACTATTTGGAAATTGAGTTACTTGGTACTTTTTTGACTATTGATTTTCGGGGAGTTCCTTATATACTCTTGACATTAATGCTTTATCAGGTAAATAGATGGCAAATATTTTCTCTTCTTCGGTAGGTTGTTTCCTTACTCTGTTTATTTTTTTTCCTTTGACACAAAAAAGCTTTCTAGGTTGATATAATATCACTTGTCTATTTTTGTTTTGTTGCCTGTGCTGTTGGAGTCCTATCCAAACAATCATTGCCAAATCCTTGCTTGTAGTCATGCCTTGAAATATTTCCCCTGTGTTTTGTTCTAGTACTTTCATCATGTCCAGTCTTGCATTTAGGTCTTCGATCCATTTTGAATTAGTTTTTGTACATGAAGAAGATAGGGGTTAAGTTTCAGTCTTCTGCATGTGAACATCTAGTTTTCTCAGAACCATTTATTGAAGAGGCTGTCTTTTCACCAATGTCCATTTTTCTTTTTTTATTAGTTTTAATTTATAATTTAGATATACATAATGATCTTGTTCATTACAGGGAATTTGTACCTGTACATGATATATCTTGATTCCTCTTTTTTCCCATTCCTTTCCCCCTCCCATCAGCCCTTCTTCCCCTCCTTATTTCTAAAACCTTTATTTCCATTTTATCCTCCTTTTCTCATTTTTCTTTTCCCTTCCTTCCTTCCTTTCCCTTTCCCCTCCCCTTGGTTCCCCTTCCCATTTCACATTTTGGTCTTTATTTATTCTTTCAGGTTCTCACACCAGTGAAACAACTTGACATTTACACATGTGTGTCTGATTTAGTTCACTTGAAAGTATGGTCTAAAAGTGCATCCATTTACCTAGAAATGTCTCAAGTTTATCCTTGTTTGTGGCTGAGTAGTACTTAGAGGTCCCATTTGACCCAGTTATTCCCATTCTTGTCATCTTCCCAAAATAATTAAAAGCATCATTCCACAGTGACATATACTCACTTGTGTTTATAGCAGCATAGTTTGTAGTAGCAAACTCTTGGAAACAGCCCAAATGCCTAGCAACCAATGACTGGATAAAGAAGATGTGGGTTTTATATATATATATCTACAGTGTGTGTTTTTCATGCCTTTTTTGAGACTCATTTGACTGTAGATGTATGAGTTTATTTCTTGGCTCTGTACTCTGTGGTCTGTGTGTCTATTTTTATGCCAATATCATTCTTTTCCCATTACTAATTCTTTATAGTATGCATGCGTGTGTGTATATATTTTGTTCTGTGAATTTTGTTTTTTATATTTGCTCAAGAAGGTCTTAGCTATTAGGGATTTTTGTGTGGCTCCATTTAATTGTTTTTCTAATTGTGTGAGGAAAGCCATTGGTATTTTGGTAAAGATTGTCAGGAACATGCAGATTGCTTTGGATAGTAGGGTATTTTAACTGTATTGATTTACCCAGTCCATAAACACAGGATATCTTCCCATTTCTTTGTGTGTTCTTCGATTTCTTTTATGAATGTTTTATAGTTTCCATTACAGAGATCTTTTACGTCTTTCATTAAATTCATTCATAGATATTTTACTATTTTTTTAGCTATTGTAAATGGAGTTGCTTTCTTGATGTCTTTTTCAGAAATTGGCTATTTGTGTACAGCAACACTGCTGATAATTTTATGTTGATTTTATATCCTACAATTTTGCTGAATGCTTACAAGCTCTAATAGTTTTTTTGGTAGTCTTTGGAATTTTAGATATACAGTCATGTAATCTGCAAACAGTGACAATTTGATTTTATACTTTCCAATTTGGATTCTCTTCTTTTTCCTGATTGCTCTGGCTGGAACTTCTATTGGGCCACTCCTGTATACTGAAAAGGATAAATACACAGGAGTGGTCCAATATTATTATTGTAAATTAAGCCTCCATTCTTATTTGAGCATCTTAAACAGTTGAACTTAATTTTTGCCTCAGAGAATTGCAAAGTACTAGTGAAAGATTTTTTGAAAAATTTTCCATTTCCTATCCTTTCCCATTGCCTCCACATCTGGTTCACCTGTGAAAACATTATAAATATTCTTATTTATCATTATTATGTGCATTGTTACTGCTGAGATCCATAAATTAAGTAAGTTTTAAAACACTTTGTAAAGGAATATAAGTGATAAGACAAATGGCATTTTTAGACATGTAAAATTGATGAATAACCTGAGAAATGATAAGTGCCTATAATGCATTCAGTGTCTACAAAGTGTTTTCATGTGAAATGGCTCATGAAAACCTATTTTTTACATTTCACTCAGGCAGTGGCTAAGAAAAAATGGTACTAATTACAGGGTCTTATTCCTTTATCCCCTCCCCACAAATCACTTTGAGATACCAATGTTTCACAGAAAGTATCTTAGAGATAATGGAAAGAAAGAGGAACATTAGAATATGGTCTGCTTCACACTTTCCTTCAAGGAAAAATAGCCAGTTAATATAATTAACAGTTTCCAACTATGCACAGCTCAGAGAAGTGAAGCAGTATAAGGTCAGGAGTATGATTTTCTGGTTTCAGATCCATTTGCTAGCTTAATGACATTGGACATATTCGTAAGCTTTTCTCTGCCTCATTATCCTCATCTATAACATGAGAATAGTTGTCTTGCCTCATAGGGCTGTTGTATATATAGAACAATTTACATGCAGAACACAAAATAACAACTCAGTAATGGCTTTAAAATAATGGGAAGGAAGAACTTGTCATCTAGTATTCTATCTTTTGTATCAGCATAATGTTATGGCTCGAATATGAAGTGTCTTCCAAAGACGTAGTCGAAGGCTTGGTCCCCATTGCGATGATATTCAGAGGTGGGACCAGAGTGACTGGATCATGAGGGCACTGACCCCCATTGATGAGCTCATGGCTGAATGAGCTATTAGAAGTAGGGCCTAGTTGGAGGAAGTAGGTCACTGGGGTATGCCTTCAAGGGTATATCTTATCCCTGCCCCTTACCTGTGAGCTGGCACTTTCTATCTCCCCCTCTTCCTTCCCTTATCTCCCCTTCTTTCCTCCTCCTCTCCCTTTTTTCTATTAAACTAGCTCATGGAAGTTCTTAACATGCCCATGATGTGCTAGAGAATGTATGGACTGTAGTACAGCTCTCTAACACCTGCTATAGCACCCATGTGTTCCCAAGAAATGTGAACCTGGGTGACATCACACTGTCCAAATCTGAACAATCAGCTTTATAGAGGTCAATGAGAAATGGAGCAGCCAAGAACTCCATATAGCCTGAGGAGCATCACACCAATTTTGTCATAAAGGTGCATTTTGGGGGGTGTACAGTACCCACTTTTATTCTTTAGAATATTTCTATTGATGAGTTATTAATTTTAATATTATGAGTTTTATTATATTAAATAATGAATACTTAACAAAAAAGTCTTGAATTTTTAATATTTATTGTTTATAAAAAGCATCAAAATTTTCAACATTGAATGGTTTTTGGTGTACAAAAACTAAAACAAAACAGAAATAAATTCCAATATGAACTACAATGAAAAAATAATAGCACTCCAAAAAGATCTTTACTTCAATTCTCACACCTAAGGCAGTCTTCACACAGCAGCACATTCCATACACACATGTTGCTTACACTGACAACACATGTGTTTTGCTTTCCTGGCCTTTTTGTAGAACATACTTGACACCTTGCTGGTCTTTCTGTTTTATCAGGACAGTCTTATTATATTATACAATGTTACAGAAAATATTGATAAGATAAAGCCTTCACTTCTTAATATGTATTGTGTGTTTAGAATAAGCATCAATATTTTCACATCAGCTGTGTACTTGTCTACAAACCTAAAAGATAACATCAGAAATAAATTGTTATATGAAATACAGTGAAAATACCAATAGAATTCTATCAAAAATAATCTTTGCTTCAATTGTCATCCCCAAGGCAGTCTTCACACACAACAACTGCATATTCCATGCACACATCTCAGATACAATGACAGAAGATGTGCTTAGCTTTCCTTTGCTATGTGGCAGACCATTCTTGTCACTTCTTTTTTTTGTCAGGAGCTTCCTACAATATTGTACAATGTGTACTTAGCAGGAAACTAAGGTAGCAATAAAATAAAATATTAAATATATAATGAGTCCTTAGCATAGACACCAACATTTTCACATCAGCTATTTACATGCTTACAAAACCTAAAAGATAGCATCAGCTATAAAATCCTGTGTAAACTACAATGTAAATACAAAAAAGTCCACCACAGAAATGATCTTCACTGTCACACTCAAGTCAGTCTTCACACATGAAAACTGCATGTTCCATGAACAAGTATCACACTGATAGTTTATGTTTTGTTTTCTGCCATTTCTTATAGGGCACAGTTGGCATCTTTTTTTCCTTTCCTGTTGTCATAGTAGGACTTTGGGACGCTGTGCCTACCTGTTCACCTGTTAGCTAACCAATGTGGTCCACAATTTTTTTGTATAGTTTCCTGGACAGAAACATTTTGTTTTTCCTCTGCTATAAATGATCTCTTATGAGTTGCAGTCCCAATCCTCTAAGAAAATCTCATGATGTTTTGCACTTGTTATTTTCTTTGTAAACTACCAAACTATTTATGCCACACGTTTAGCATAGAGTAAAATACAACCAGTGGCCAATGCTTTGTGTTTCAAGTGACATCATAGCTGCTGCATAACTCATCAGCAACATCTACTCCATCTTTGGTTTTGTAGAAAGTTTCCATCTCAGGTTTCTGTTTTGTCAAGGTTTCCCATCATATGTCCATTATAGTGCAATGCTGGCATCATCAGTACCAGTTTGTTTTCTTTTGCCATACGCAAGGCCAGTTTTACATCTTTCTGAAATTCCGAAGAGTATACTATACAATCTTCTATTTTGAAATTGCAGTGTTTCATTTGGAATTTCTGCTTTGTTTCTGCGTATATTTCCTTTGCTGGTCAACTTGTGCTCTGTTACCGAATGTAACATCAATTGGAACCTGGTAAGCCAATTTGTTTTTATTTTAAAGAGAAAAAAATAACAATAACAATAAAACAGTTTCATAATTAATAATTAATTTAATAAGTTTAATTATTAATAATTTAATAATTAATGCATTGTGTTGTTATCACTGTAGTTATTCATAGTACAAGACATAGGTATGATATATCTTGTCCCAACTATATTAGCACAAACCTTTCTTTTAAATGAACTAAGAGAAACTAGCTGTATAACTATCTTAACTACTTGTGTATAAATATATTTTTCTTTTTCTCTTCTTTCCTTTTCCTTTTCCCCATCACAGTTTGTTTTTCTTTTAAATTGTTTCTCCCAATTCACAATGTCTACTGTATATTTTGAATTTTATTTACTCATTCAGTTTCTTACAGTAGTGAGACAATATGATGGTAAACCAATTTTTGAATGTTACATTCTGATTAGTTTGGGAGATGGGAGCAATAAATCTGTTCATAACATCATTTGTTTTGTTATTATATGAATAAGGACCTGAAGGCTGAGTTCCAGGACAAATTTCTAAACTGAAAGCATAGTAAGTCTTTACATCTACAAGGGCATAAATTTTCACAGCATATTTTGAAGGATTTTTTGGAATATATTACCTGAAACTACTGCAACCATGAAATACCACAAGATCTTTATCAATAGTATTTAGCTGGTGTGTAAATTACTTGACAGTTACCCACAAATCTCTCCAACCATGAATAGATAGCAACCAGTTTATTAGTTCTTTTTCATTCCTGGTGGGTGGTTTTGTCATCAAACCTCAGGAAATTTTGAAGGAAACCAAATCTTCTCAAGTGTCATCATATTCTACAAAACTCAAGCCCACAACCATCACTTTTCCTTAAGTCTTTTACATTCCTGCACAGACCATGAGAGGGCCCTGCTAAGCACAGCAGACCTATGTATGCTTTCAGTTCAGCTAGTGAGGTATCATAATAAATTTATTTTTGAATGTGGCTATTGGTATATACAGAACATTTTACTTGTATTTCAGCATTTGTATATTTCACATCTTGTAGGATTTGGTCTGTTACAAGCAATTTCCAACACTGAACGCCAGTGCTTGCATTCTGTCCAACAGGTTGCACCCCTGCTAAGATCCTCACTACATTTTTCAGACTTAGTTCAAACAATGAATCATCCCATTTGGTTGTGTGACAATTTTGTACCATTTCTACAAGTCAGATATGTACTTATATTGTTGTTTTATTTGCCATCTGAATCCAGGAGGTCTGAATTCCCAGAGTCTATATTGATCAATTTTTGCTCCATTTCACTGTCATAGGAACTTTGGCTCACATGGCCAGCATCAAAATCATTATCATCTTTATCATCCATCCATGAATGATCTGATAATTATTCACTTTTGACCTCTTTCAAAACTTGCAAATCTGGTTTTTTACGTGCTATTGTACTGAATTGGGCTACTTCTACCAGAAAAATCAAATCAAACCTATATTCCATTATGGTAAGGTATATGTTTATATAGCAGAATGCTGTGGGTGTATTTTACCTCCCATGATGCTCAGGTAAACATATGTAAAACCTGTTAGGTGGAGCATAAATGTGGGTAAAAATCCCAGTTTGACTCTTTTGGATACATGCACACACCATGCCATTCATCGTACCAAGTGGGCAAATGCAAAGATTGCTTCCTGTATCCCCCAGGTAGAGCTCCTGAGAAGCACAGCCAGCTACTATTATGATAAAGTACAAATTTACAGTAGAAAAATGTGGAGTTTTTAAAAATCCAATGTTATGTCCAATAGGTGTTAAATAGTATTTAACTTCAGTTAAATAGTATGAAAATGTATGTTATAGGAGAAACAATTCAGGGAACAGGAATTTTAGCTTTGGAAAAGTGTAGCTCACAAGCTATTTGGAAGCATCAGAGTTGCTACAGGTGAGAAGAATTGGACTTGCTGAAGAAGTTACTGGAGTTATCTCAAAATAAGACATTTGGCAATGAAATGGGTTGTTTCTTGAAATAGCAAATGCCCATTACTGAAAGTATTTATGCAAAATTTGTACAACCTACTTAATGAATGCCTTAGATAAGGTTCCATCCTTGTATGGGAAATAAATATTAATTTTTGGATCCTGGTATCTAATGTCTTTTAATTCTCGTATAATTTTAATACTGCAAATCACTTCTCATATATTGTCCTTTCCTCCATGGTCTCTTCTGACCTGAAAGCATGGCTTCTTGGAGCATGTTGTGTAACTGAGAGATGTGGCTATAGCTCAGTGTCAACACTACCAAATTAGAACCTATTGAAGAATTTCATGCAATTTTAAATTTTTGTTGGTTAATATTATTCATCATTTTATTTTGGACTTCTGTTAACTGGAAAAGAGGTGCTATTTTATGGAATAGCAGTTCCACAAAGATTAGCTCTTAAGTAGGAGACATTTGTAGTTGGTTTATATATTTCATCTCATTTTTTCCCTTAGCTGAGCTGGTATTATCATTATTTCTGTTATACTATTGAGGGTAATGGTTAAGGGACAGAGTTCAAAGCTGAACACAGATCTTCTTACTCAACTCCAGTGTTCTTTTCATGTGCCCTTTCTTTCCGCTTTAAATGGTTTAAATCCATGCATGAGGCAGGTTATAGCTTATATCTAGATGTCCCGCTAAAGCCCCAGGTGCTTATGGGTGGGACTTTGGGGAGGTGATTAAATCATGGGGGTGTGATACCCATCAGAAGATTAGTCTACCGAAGAGTTTATAGCTTGTGATGTTAGGAGACGAAGCTTAGTTAGAGGAGGTGGGTCACTGGGTGCATGGCCTAGAAAGATCAATGTCCCTCCTCCTCCTTTGATCTCTGTCTCTGCTGTCCCCTGTGCCATCAGCAATCGTCCTCAGCAATGCCCTTCTGTCTGCAATGTCATCCTGCCTTTGAATCAGGGAACTATGGACTGAAATCTCTACAAACTGTGAGCCAAAATAAACTTCTCTTCCTTTCATTTTTGGGTGTCAGGTATTGCATCTCAGAGACAAGATATTAATTAAGACAGGATATGATCGAAATATATGGTGAATGTTTAACTTTTAAAAATTTATTGCAGTAAAAGATACATTGCCATTCTGCTCAGAATCCTCCCTCTCACTTCACATACACTTATCTCATTGTCCTTACCATTTTCTCAAGCAGTTTTGGGAGTCCTCTTTCCTGAGTATCATTAGGAGGTGTGATAAAAAAATAAAAACCGCAGTGAATGCTTCTGCTGAGTGCCATACTGCAGAAAGGCCAGCTCCCAAAACATTACAATTTGTCCTCATCCACCTTATTTACCAGATCTGGCACTGTGTGACTTCTGGTTCTTTCCCAAAGTCAAAATGACCATGTATGGTAAATGTTTTGAATCAGTTCAGGACACTGAGGCAGCTATGACAGTACAACTACAGACACTCACACGAGGGGATTTCCAAAACTGCTTCAGAGTGGCAAGAACAATGTGATAAGTGTGCTCAAAGTAAGAGGGGAATTCTTAGAGGGATTAATGGCAATATATCTCTTATTATAATAAAATTTTAAAAATTTAAACATTCAACATATTTTTCAATCACACTACATCCATATGAAGACCAAACCAGTTCCAAAAGGCCTTTTCAATTAAACATAGCAATCAAAGAATAAAGAAACTAAGAAATATCCTGTCAAATGTAAATATGCAGCTGGAAATTTAATTTGGGAAAATTGTGGAGAAATTTAAAAAATATATACAGATTAATTAACAAGATAAAATTGGTTAGCCAAAAGGGTTAAAGTTTAGAAACAACACACTGAAAACCCAATAGGTCTAAGATCTGGGAAATTACCAAGGAATGTAGAATTAGGAAAGATGGAGGTAAATTGAGGAAACACAGGGGAGGAAAAATGAGAATAGCTAAGAGCAATACAAAAGTAAGCTGGAGCTAAAGTCTCAAGTGGAATAGCAGGGGCACAAAGACAGGCATAAGGAGAGATAAATACAATAGCATTTCTAAATCGGAAATCCCTATTAAACAAAAATAAAATGATAGATGCATGAAGGCAGGCGTGAGAACCAGAACCTGAATTAAGAACAATAGGTTTGTTTTTGCACATTGTTTTTTATCGGATAAAAATTCTATTTTCCTTTCTTCAGGCTGATTTTCTTCCCACTTCACCTCCCTCTGAGCTCTCTAAAAAGGAAATGCAGAGGGTGTGAAGGGGATAAAAAGTCAAGCTGCATATTTTTAATGTGTTTCCAAATGCCACAGGGAAAGTTACTGCAGCCTACTTGGTATGGAACATATATTTTAAAACTGCTGAACTGTGATAGTTATGATGATAGCACTAGCTGGCACTGGGTGGGGGGAGGACCATGACTCAGGTTTGAAAAGATTTAAATATTGGCAGTTGGCTGCTCACATATTTGATTTTCAATAGCGTTATGAGTCTATTTTTAAAATTAGATTGTGTTTTGTGAAATTGATATATTGAAAAAGAACTTTTAGACCCTTAGCTTAAGAGAATTATCCCATAACTAAAGTACAGTATTACCATATATATTAGAAAGAGCAGAATAGCTCTTCTGAACTCGCCTCGGCGAATCATCCTAACATACACAGACTGCCACAGAGATATATTAGAGCCCCAAATCAGGCAACTCGATCTACCCTCGGTCACTTCATCAAATATTTGCTTCAGAAGCCGCTTCTCCCTGGGGAGCAATGTCCCCATGGAATGTCCAGGACAACGTTACTTGTCTCTGATATTTACATTAGGTATTTTATCCACAGAGAAAGGAGGGAGAAAGGGGCAGAAGAGTATAAAAGAAGTTGTTCAGTGACAAAAAAGCATTACCAGCTCTGTAACCCATAACCCTGAGCATCTTCCCTAAGGTCTCAAAAGCTCCACTTTTCTTATCTTTTAAATGAGGATAAAAATAGTACTTACTTCTTAGGTTTGTGGGAAGAATTGAATGGTGCACCATATGAACAGCTTTTAATACAATGACCAGCGTGAGGTATAGTAATTGTTCCATAATGTTAGCTATCACAATTCTTATAATTTCTATTTCTGCTTTTACTTTTTTTGCAGTACTAGGGATTGAACCTCTACCCCCCATTTTTTAATTTTGGAGACAAGGTTTCACTAAGTCGTTCAATTACCCAGGTTGGCCTTGAACTTGAAATCCTCCTAGCTCAGCTTCCCAGAGTTCTGGGATTACCGGTATGCACCACCATGTCCCACTTGTCATTCGTTCCTTACTCAAGCGCTTATTGAATATCTACTATACACTAAGTTCTGTGCTGCGTACCAGGGATATGGATCTGTGTATGTCACAAAGACTTTATGGGGGGAAATGAAAAGATAAATATGAAAATTAAATTAAATTTATTGTTTGCATTCATAATAAAGGCTATCAAAGAGTAATCAAGATGGAAATAGTGTGTCCAGTGGGGGATCTGATCCAACCCAATACTTCCTTTAGGAAACAAGCTTTGTACTAAGTTCTGAAGCATGAGTAGAAATTGACTAGAAAGGGTGGAGAGAGGTGATTTGAAGTCGGAGAGGAGGAAGACAGAGTACTCGAAATACAAGGAACAGTATATATGAAGGCTTGGGAGCAGGATTTGCAGAGACCAGATAATTGGTACACCTCTTGCTAATTTTTGTACCCTGTGCCTTACTTCAATATGACCTAACTGATGTACCTAGTAACCCAAGAAGGAAAGAGTTAGTAGTTCCCAGTGCTTTACCCCTTCTTTCCTGGGAGGAATAGCCAGATCAAATCAGGATGACACCTTTGTCTACCCATCCTAAATCTCTATCTTATAGGAGGGAAAGAAGTGATGGATGTCTATTCTAGAACCTATAGTCTGACTCTATTCTGGAGGCTAAAATATGCATAAGGTTTATAATCCAATTTTCACATAGCTTTGTATCATGTCTAAAAGTTCAGAGATGAGAATCATATGAAAGGCTATGTTATGTTTACTACTGAAATATCTTTTATGCAGAAGAAAACCAAAATAATAAATGGAGGTATGTGCCAAGCTTGCCTTGTGCTGTTAGAGTTAATGCTGCTAGGATGTTTATATTATAGACTTCATCTTTAAGGCTCTAAGATTTGGTCATAAAATCTCTTCCCTGGCGAAATGTGGCATATAAATAAGGTTTCTGCTTAAGGGCCGAATTGCTCTGTTGCTCTTTTAAGCTGTCCTTTTGCTGAATACAATTCTGGATGACTTTTTAACACTGTTTGACACCACTACCCACTTTTAACTCTTCAAGCTTAGGAAAAGTGCTACAGAAATCATCTTATCATTGCTGCCTAGAACTCAAAAGTGGCCAGGATATTAGATACTTGTGTAATAGAGAGAAATAAATTGTGATCAGAGAATAATTTCAACACTAAGTTTATTTAAAAGATTTTTTCTACCTTATATTCTGTACAATGTTAGAACTCTAGTAACAGCATGGAATATAGCCAGAACAAGAAGAAAATGTAATCTAATAATTGTATTAAGAAAATATCTGGCCAGGCATGGTGGCACACACCTGTAATCCCAGCACTCATGAGGCTGAGGCAGGAGGATCTTTGTGAGCTCAAGACGAGCCTGAGCTACAAAGTGAGCTCACGGCCAGCCTGAACTGCATAGCGAGACCCTGTCTCAAAAAGAAGCCCTCCCCAAAAAAGAAAATATCCCTATTAATCTAATATACATATTAATTTATTCAAGTCTAGTTTTAATTCAATACATTCATTGTTTTTTTTGTTTTTGTTTTTGTTTTTTTTTTCTGGTACTGGGAATCGAACTCATGACCTTGCACTTGCCAGGCAGGCACTGTGCCACTGAGCTAAATCCCCAGCCTCAATGCATTCATTCTGAAAACCAATATTACTGAGGTTTTTGCACTCATTTTACTGATTTGATTGGCTATTGATACTGTGAGACTGGGTTGCAATATTGTTGATAATTTTTTTAACTTTTAATTTAAAATACATATAGATTTACAAGAAGCTGCAAAAATAGTATGAGTCAGTGTACCCAGCATTCAGTTCTGCCAGTGGTGAAATCTTATGTAACTCTCAAGCCTCATCAAAACCAGGAAATTGTTATCATGCAGTTTACTATTGTTTACTCTGATTTTACCAGATTTTGCATGCATTTGTTTTTGTATGCTGGTATATAATATGAGAGCATTTTATAACATATATGAGTTTGTGGAACCATTACAGTCAAGAAGCAGAACTATTTGATCACTACAAAGGAGCTTTTTCATGCTACCCTGTTTATAGTCCTACCTCCATCCCTCCCTCCCCTTCACAACCCCTTAGTAACTCATTTTCTTCATCTCTATAATTGTGTCATTTCAATAATGTTATATAAGTGCAATCATGTCATATAAAACTTTTTCTTTCCCTGGTGCTTGGAATTGAACCCAGGGTCTTACACATGTTATGGTTTGTGTCTGCATGTCCCTCCCTCCACAAATCCTTATGCAATCATGGGGTGAGATTCTAGAGTTTATGACTAATTCATTGTCCAAAGTTGGAATTATGGATGTGAGCACTAAACCCGCCCTGGGGTGGGTAGTTTGCATACAATATAAGGGAAAGAAAGATCCTTGCTCTTCGCCCCTCCTCCCCTTTTGCTCTTGTTGATTTGCTATCTTCTGCCGCCATGAGCAATTGTCCTCCACCATGTGCCACTCTGCCTTGGAGCCAGCCAAGGATGAATTGAAACCTCCACAAACTGTGAGCTAAATAAACCCTTCCTTCCTTAATTCTGGGTGTCAGGTATATTGTCTCAACAATAAGAGAAAAGTAACCAAGACAACATGCTAGGCAAGTGCTCTACCACTGAGTTACATTCCCAGTCCTTCATTTACAACATTTTGAGGCTGACTTTTTTCCACTCAACATATTGACTTTAAAGTCCATCCAGGTTGTTGCAGATAACAATAGCTCATTCCTTTGTATCACTGAATAGTATTCTATGGTATGGTTATATGGTGATTTGTTCGACTATTCATTTGATGAAGGACATTTGGATTGTTTCCAGTTTAGGACTACTACATACAAAGCTTGTTGAATATTCATGTATAGGTTTTAGTGTGAATATAAATTTTCATTTCTCTAAGATAATGCCCAGATGTGTAATGATTGCTAAGCTATATAGTGTGCATTTAATTTTTTAAAAGAATCCTCCATACTGCTTTCCAGAGTGACTGTACTATTTTCCATTCCCACTAGCAAAATATGAAAGATTCAGTTATCTCTGCATTCTTAACAGCAGGTATTAATATCAAGAATTATCAGTAATTGTTATTTTAGCTATTCTAAGGTAGTGGTTTTAATTTGCATTTCCCTAATGCCTAGTGATGTTGAGCAACTTTTCATGTGTTTATTTGCCAGCCACATATTATTTTTGATGAAGTTTCATTTCAGGTCATTTGTCTATTTTCTAATAAAAAATGTTTGCTTATAGTTAAAATTCTATATATATTCTGGATGAGTCTTTTGTCAGATATGTGACTTGCAAATAGTTTTCTTGGTGACTTACATTTGCATCCTCTTAACAGCATCTTTTGCAAAGAAAATGTTTTTAATTCGATGGAGTTCAATGTGCCCATTTTTCTTTTGCAGATCATGTCTTTGGTGTCACGTGGGAGCTGAATTTTTCAGTGGATCAAAATGCTACCATTAATGACAATAGATACCATGTGTTATGCACTTACTACATCCTGGGAACTGAGCTAAACACTTTATAAGCATCATCTAATTTTATCTTTACCTCAGCTGTGAGAGGTGCATATGATCAGCTGCATGTTTACAAATGAGGTGGATGAATCTTAGCAAGGTCAGTCACTTGCCAAAGCTTACATAGCAAGTATTTAGTCAAGTCCAGTTTCAAAGTCAAGGAGATCTAATTACCAAGAACACTGAACACTGCAATTAGGGGAAAACTTTGGGAATGTTAGTGGAGATAGGTTTTCCTTAGGGTGGAGTGGAGATGAGAAAACAATGGCTGGGATTGAAAAATGTTCAAAGAAGCAGCAGGTCCTAGAAAGAGATAACAAAAGATGGCAAATTACCACTCACCTTGGATGGAAACAAGTGCCAATTTTGATCCAGCATTTTAGTTTATGGGAGTGGACACATTTGTCCTCTACCTAGATGTGTTCTACCTCCCAGCAGATGTAAGAAAAAGATCTTTTGCCCATCATGAATAAAGAGAATGGAATGCTTTCTCCTCTACTGTGAACCTAGACTGAAGGGACCACAGTGAAAGAGTTCCCTGTGGAATGGAAGTAGCTTCCGGAAGTTGTTTGCATGTTTTGATTAAAAAGTTGGGGGATAAATTAGTAATGGGGAAGAGAATAAAGCAGTCATGGATAACTCAGACATGGCGCTGTTCCTAAAGTAATCTAAAAGCAACTCAGCTCTAAATAAATTGACTATAGAGTTTGTATTACTTTCATGATTGGGAAGAAAACTCATACAATATCACCTGAAATTAGCCGACCTATGCTCATCCTAAGTGATTAGAATAGGTAACTGTGTGCTTCATAATTAAAGTGACCATGACAGAAGACTAGTTCTCAAGGTGAAGTCCTGGAATTAGTAGCGTTAATATCACATAAGAACTGTCTAGAAATTTCTCAGACTCTCAGAGCTACTGACTCAGGAACTCTGAGGATAGGGCCCAATAGTCTGTTTTAAAGTCTTTGAGGTGATCTGATGCAGGCTACAGTTTGAGAACCCCTGTAGTTTACAACGGAGGTTAAGACTACCATAAATCACATATAAAATATAAAACTCAAGCCCAGTGCAATGGTACACACCTGCAATTCCCGCATTTTCAAGGTCAAAGCAAGAGGAGCATGAGTTCAAAGCCATCCTGAGCTATATAGTGAGTTCAAGTCCAACCTGTACTACGTAACAAGACCTAGTCTCAAAACCAAAACAAAAAAACAGATAAAATTTTAAAAATAGTATCCTGGGTTTATTCTTTTGTATGGAAGAAGAGTGAAGACGGTCTGTCCATGTCTGCTGGGGTAGCACAAAGTCCTCAGAAACCTAAGCTCTAGCAATGATTTTTAGCCTTAAATTTGCTCCATAGATTGAGAGGACTTGAGCTCTAGTTCTCAAATCTCACATTCAAACAAGTGGGAGGAATGGCAAAAAAGACAAAAGGAGCCCCTCTCAAATGAGTTAGTGACATTTAAGGTGGCAACTAAGAAACTCCGCACATTTCTGTTTATATTTTATTGTTTAGACCAGTGATGGTGAACCTTGTAGAGCATCCAATGATACAAACTGTGTGCTGCAGCACGTGTACCATAGGTTCACCACCACTGGTCTAGACCTAAGTCTCATGGCCACAAACAGCAGGAGAAGCTTGGAAGGGTGACCTTTAATTGGATTTTAGGCAGCCTTTGATATAAGACAAAATTCTCTTATTAATGAAAAATTGGTATTGCGTAACACCTACCTGCCTCTGCCCCAAGACTCTAATGAACAGCTAGCAGAATACTAGAAAATTGGAAAAATCTGGAAATTGGCCAAATATTTAGCTTTCCACACTAACATTCTATTTTAAATAGTAATTATTTGGGATCTTTGGTATGCAATCTCTGGTCATAGGTTATAAATATTGGGATCTTCAAACCTATGTGGAACAAGAGAGAACTCTTTAGTGTCCTATCATATTGTTTATCTCCCATCAGATACCAGCCAATCATTCACATGGTTTCAGGATAAACATCCTTTATTTGCTTATCATAGAAGCAATTGGCTTTACCTAAATCCAGGTTGGTTCAAATGAACCATTCTTAACTGCCTGTAGAAAATTTCATCCCTCCCTTTAAAAAATGTGAAATAATTTGCTTTTGTTGATTTGCGTCCCTGACTCATACAAGGCACAAGGCCTGGTAGGTTTGCTTTCCCCCAAATGGAGGTAGAAACTGAAGAAGGCCCAGCCAAAACAGGTGAAGCGCAGCAAAGTGTCAATGATGATCACTGTTTTAAGTGTTAAGTACTCAAACTTCATAAGAAGCTCACTTGGGGGAAATGGTTAAAAAAATGCAAATTCCCAAGCTGGAAGCTAGAATCTAGCACTGTAGGAAAAGAATAGGTCCAGGAATTTGTGTGGGGTAATTTTGAATATCCCAGTTGATTCTGATGAACTGTTGGGAAACTGTGTGTCTAAAATGTACCCAAACACACATAATGCAGTGGGCAACAAATGGAACAGACTCATTCAAAAGCTGAGGCTTGCATCTTCCCCAACAAACAGCAAAGTTAAAGTAGCTGATTGATTTGATAAAAAAGATCAAATCAGCTGTTTGATGGCACTGTTTGGCAACCTTAGTTAAAGCACGCAAGTTGGGCAATTCTTTCTGCCATGAGCTCACTAGTAAGGAATAACACCTCCTTAGCAACAACGATTATGATCAATGACGATGAGGAGGAGGAAGACGACAACAGTTGATGATGATGGTGACAGCCTGATGAAATAACAAAGGCTGCCCCGAACCCCAACATGAGTCTTTTGTTAACATGGGCCCTGCTGTTTTCAGTAACATATGATGTTTAAATTTCCATCCAGCACTAAAAAGCTGTAATTTTACTTTGAGAAATTTCGACAAGTGCAAGTCACTGTGTACTGACTACTAGGGAGCAAGAGCCAAGAGCTGCACACTGGGTATCCACAAGGAAGAATGCAGAGGGAGGGAAAAGAGGAGAAAATGTACCTTCCACACAAAGCTGCCAACTCTTCAAAAAAGCACAGACCACACAAGAATGCACACATGCATAAAACTCTCATTATTTTTTCACTGCCATCTATCTAGATCAGCTGCTTTTAAACCCTGCATTGCTGACATGAGTCAGAAAAGTATACACTCCAGTCTAGCCTACATTAGGAGTTTTGCTTTGTATTACACCAACTTCCAACTACTATTTCACTGCAGCAGAAATGACAGATGAGGGAAAAACTCCCCACCCTCCCAACTCCTGTCAGTTGTAACATAAGAGATGTGCTCCATCTACTGGTAGAGATGACAACCACAGACAGGGACATAAATATCATGAAAAGAAAAAAGGCACACATTTTTAGATTCGATGATTCTAGTTGTTTAGATAAAAAGACATGTTCTCTTTTTTTAGGAAAAAAAGAAAAGCGGAACCATGTATGGAAGCCATGAAACTTGCAGACAGAAGCTCTGATGAAAAAAAGCAAACAGACTAGAGAGAGATACAATGGAAGAGGGCAGATGAAAAATAGGGAAGATAGTGCCGAAAGGGCAAAACTGTAGGAAACAAGCTATTTGCTCATCACTTCAACACAGAAGCTTAAAAAAAGAAACCCCCATGAGATCTGGAAATAATATACTACATGCTGTGTTTTAGATCCTTGATTTGTATTATTATAAGGCAATATTTTATAGGGATTCTATCCACATGGACACGATTCACTTGAATAAGGCCAATGCTTAATATAGAATCATTATACAGTTTGTCATTGTCTGGGGATGTACAGACAATAGTGCTGACACCAAAAATTCACAGCAATTTAGAAAAGACTGGAGGGCTTGAAGCATGACCAGACCTTCTGTGGCTCTTGCACATTTAGTTGGTCTGTAATGACAACAGCTGTTGCCTACAAGGCCTGTCACTATTTCCAGTCATGATTCGTAGGCTTCTGAAGGATCTGATACTTTTTTTCTCAAACAGAGCTGTGTGCTCTCTGAGGTGCCATCATTTCTCACTTATGGGCAGTGACAGTGCAAGTTGGCAGTGTATTCTACAAACGACTTTCCCCCTTTTCATAGACTTGCCTTATCAATTGATCCTGCAGCATCTCAAGATGAAGAGAGAAGAAAAGGAACACTTACTGAGTATCTACTAGGTTCCAGGCTCAGTTCTTCATGGGCCCTGCGTTTAATTTTTCTACCAGCCTTACTGGGAGCGGGGTGGCACTTTCTTATTATCTCTGCTTTGTGAATTTCAAGACAAAGACTCAGAGAAGTGAAATCCCCAGTGCTGTTAACTTGGAGATCTGGGAAGTTGACCAAAGGAACTGTCATGTGTGGGCTTTTGACTATAGCAGGCAAATGTGCCTTGCTCAGAACAACTGGTATCACAATGTGAGCCAGTATTTCTCAGAGTGTGGTACCTGTTAAAAATGCACATCCCTGATTATTAGCACACTGACCAAATCAGAACTCCTGGTGGAGACTAGGCTCTGCATTTTAATGAATGCCAAGAGATGACTCTGATTCTCATTAGATTTGGGTAGGAATCACCTCATATAAGGAATGAGCAAAAAAGCTGAGATGCTGAGAATATAAGTTAATGGTATAACCAAGGCTTTCTCTGTTTTGACCATTCACGCTGCTGTAGTGTAGGTTGAGAGTGACATTGTTTGTTATCTGGTTATGTTGCTCAGATTCTCTGAGACAGTTTACTCACCTACAAAATGGGAATCATAGTTGTTTTCTTGCATAGCTCTAGTGAGAATCAATGTGAAAACACTTTGCAGATTCCAAATGGCCCTGTGACAAATGTAAAAATGGCCCAAAGTCCACCACCAATACTGTATTGATGTTGCAAGTCTTCCCATCAGGATATAACATACTTCTCTGCATCTCTTGAGTCTGGACCATGTCATTTGCTTTGAGCAGTTGGAGGACAGCCAACATAACTCTAAGAGAGGCTTGAAAGCCTGTGCACATTGGGGGTATTCCCTATTGTGCTTGCAGTCATGAGGCCACCATGTGACAGAGTCTCACTTAAAGACCTGGAGAAGAGACCACTCAAAGAAGAACCACAGTTCACCAGCTAACAGCCAGGAGCCAGCCAAATGCCAGATATATGAGTGAGTCTATTCTAGATCAGCTGCAGTCTAGTGAAGGAAACACAGGGAAATTAGTAGAGGCAGCCAAGACTTGAACAACTGCTCAGACAGCCCACTAAGTTGTGAGCTAAATAACCTATTGTTGTTTAAAGCGAGCAAATTTTGGGAAAGATCCTTACACAGCAAACTATAACTGATGCACATGCTACTATTGAAGTGCACATGCTACTACTGAAGTGGTTCAGTGTCTTGAGCATGGGTTATGTGGTTTTCGCAGATTCTGCTTAGAAGTGCCGAGCACAGATAAGCAGACAAAAAGGTACAAATTTCTAGTCAGGATTTTTCTTCACATGGGTACAGTGCCCACCAGAAATTGTTTTATGGTCTGTCCTGACTAACCCATTCTCTGGAGGTAGCAAGGGGTGAGATGAAAGAACCTCTGCCTATTTCCCTAACTCATTGTTTCCGGAGGGGCAGTTCAGCAGCCTTGTGCAAAAGGACATGTAACCTAAATCTTCTCCAAGCTGATTGTCAATAATAATCTCCTGACTCCACAAAAGTGTGCATAATCCACTGCATACCTTCCCATGTGCACACTTTCAACATCCTGCTGCTGGAACCAAGATAAATGGCTTCATCAAAGGCAGCCATGGAGGCTTACAACCTGTTAAGGCAGAAAAACTTGCTGGGGGATCAGAAACATTCTATTGCCAAAATCAAGCATCCTCACTGCCATGTGAAACATCACCGTGCAGAATACATGAAATAAACCTGTAATGGTGAACAGGGAAGGATTGTGCTACCCAGTCTCACCCCAGGAATCTTTACACTGTGATTAAGTTCCTTTGATAGACATTTTCAAAATGTGTTTTCCTCTTGCTAAACATGTTTGGTGAGAGAAGATTGTCATCTAGAAATAGTATCTGAGGGGCATCATTTAGTGGAGCAAGGTGCAAGTGTTTTTGATTAAATCTATATTCTACAATCTGAAAAATGAGTATAAAATCAAGAATTTAAAAACCTTCCTTTCCTTCCCCTAAGAGATTTGGAAATCGTGCAATGAATGCATACAGCCATTTTACCATGTATTTGACATACAGCAAATTGCAACTCGCTCCAGAAGCAAGTGGTTATTTGCAAAGCTGATGTACCTTATTCCCACTGCATACTCATTCTGCACCCCACACACACTTTATTAGATGTTTATGGTGGCTATTGTTGTTTGAGGATAACCACATACCATTTTCTTAAAAAATATGTGTAAGCTCCATATCTTTAGGGTGATAACTCAGAATATCACTGCTAACCCGAAATAAGTCTCAGATTTTTTCTACCTATTGTACACAGGCTTGAGTATATTCATTTGCACAGAAGACTCTCAAATGCCTTTCTAAAGTTCTAATACATGGGCCGGGGGTATAGCTCAGCTGCACAGCACCTGCCTGGCAAGTGTGAGGTCCCAAGTTCGATTCATGGTACAACCCCCCAAAAAAGTTCTAATAGATATTTCTGGTTATAACTTGGAATTTCAGTCTTTGTGCAAGGAATCAAAATTAGCCCATATAAATAGTCACAACTGAATCAATGAATAGGAATTTTAAAACCAAGGACTTACTGAAAATTTTCTCATACCAGATCAACTGCTACTGAACTGTAGTTAGTTAACAATAAGCTTTGATTTGACAAGTAGATACTTAAAAAACAACTGAAGTTGTGGTAGAAATATTTAGATGTACTGCATACTATCCTGTGGTTGAAAGTAGTCTACATACCAAATGATGAAGCCCTACTGGAAGAAAATGAACAATCAGAGAATAAAACATGGAGGGATGATCACATGAACACAACCAGAGAGGAGAGGCAAATAGATGACAACTGAAGCAATGAGCATGAATTGGCCATTCCTAGAACATTGATAGAGTAATGATAGAAGATTGCTAAGGAGTACCAGTATTAAAAGTATAGGCCAAACAGAAGGGACCTGAGAAGGAGTAGCCAAAACAGTAGGAGGAAAACATGAAGTAGTCCTTATCACCAAACCAAAGGCAGAGAATGTTTTGGTACAACCAGGATGATGCCAAGAGAGCAGGTAAGAATGGGGGAGGCCATTGGATTTTATAAGACAAATTACGATTTCAGCTAGAGCTGTTTTTATGGAGTGGTGGGGATAGAAACGAGACTGTAGTGCATCAGGGAGTCCAGGGTAGGTAGGAAATGAAGAAAGCAATGTAGATGATCCTTGTATATCCACGTAGGAGGGAACTGTGGAGAGAGAAGAAGCAACTGGAGGAAACAAGGGATGAGAAAGACGTGTTAAGACTAGAAAGGTTGAAATTTTTACAGTTTTAACAGGATGGCATCAGTAGATGGGGAGAGGTTGAACATGAGTCAATGGATGGTAGGACCCAGAACAGAACTCTGGTTCTGACCCAGAGAGGACAGAAAGGGGCTAGAGCACAGGTGTAAATTCACTCTCAAGTAGAAGAGAGATACAGCTTCTATTCTCAGAGGAGGGAATGAGAGAGAGGGGAGCACTTTCAGAGATATTTGTATATCTTGAAGCCAGAAATTGTGTGCACTTCCATCTGATGACTTTTTCCCCAAAGTTGGAACCAAGGAGTCTCTATAGAGACTGGAGGAGTAGGAGGGCTACCAGAGGTCTGACGAGCATACAGAAGGCTCAAAATAAACAGTATGGAGACTGAGAAGGACCAAGTTGGCTATGGCAACATGATGGGATTCCTAGGTGCCATAGAAGGCAGCCTCAGGCAAAGTAAATACATTGGATTTTTGTTTGTTATTGTTTTTTGAGACAGGGTCTCACGATGCAATTCAGGCTGACCTTGAACTCACTATGTAGTGAAGTCTGGCCTCCGACTCACAGTGACCCTCCTGTCTCAGCCTTCCGAATGCTGGGATTATAGGTGTGCACCACCATGTCCAGCTAATATCATGGATTCAGAGTCACACCAGTGGTGTGATTTTTGCCAGCAGTGATAGCTGTCTAAGCAAATACAAGGAAATTGGATGCTTTCAAGAAGAGGAGTTTGGCATCTGGATTTGATGGATGGGCAAAAGTAAAAGGCTGTTAAAGATCACAGCCAGAGACAGGCAGACCACACATTCTAAGCTAGACTGGGAAGCAAAAGTAGAAAGGAGATGATCTTATTGGAAAAATTAGTGGGTCGAGTGAGAAGTGGTCACCTAAGATTAATCAATAGGTGTGGAAATAACTGAGGACAGAGGGGACAGTGTTTAGGAGACTGTGGTCACAATAGCTTGTGTGAACATAACAAATCAGAGGTGATGCAATTCTCAGAGTGACATGATCCAGGACAGTGTTATGGAGTAGATGAATGAAACGGGGAGGGTAAGCAAAGGAAGAAAAGATGCACAGCATGAAAGGGGAGGGGTGATTAGCTGACTACACTGATGGTCAGGTTCATAGGGTGATGGTAGGTCTGGGGTGGACAGGAAAAAGTGAACCATCACTGACTAAGGGAGAGTGCTCCTGAAGCTGGAAAATGATAGAAACTTCAGCATCTTTGGTCACTACAGAAATGCAAATCCAAGCAACACTAAGATTCCGTCTTACTCCAGAAAGAGTAGCTACCATCAAGAACTCAAAAAACAACAAATGCTGACAAGTTTGTGGGGAAATGGAACACTTCTACATTGTTGGTGGGGATGTGAGCTAGTAAACCACAGTGGAAATTAGTATGGAAATTTCTCAAAAACCTAAAACTTGAAATTTCACCCAGTTCACATAGTTTCCTAAAAAATTTTCCTAAAATAGTTAAAGGCATCATATTACAATGGTCCGTGTATACCCATCTTTATGGTGAGACAATTTATAATAGCTAAGCCTTGAAAGTGGCCAGTATGCCATCAACAGATGAATGAATAAAGGAAATGTGGTACATATACACAATGGAGTACCACTCATCCATAAAGAAGGATAATTGAGTCATCTGTAGAAAAGTGGATATACCTGAGTCCAAAAGGCTAAAAGATAAAGGGAGAAGGGAAAGAGGAGAGGAAAGGGGAAGTAAAAAGAATTAAGATGTGTTATGTGCATATACCAATTCTTTATAATAAATGTAATCATTTTGGACTACAAATATCTACAGATAAAAATTTTAAAAACAAAATGCTAAGTGAAATAGATACAGTAGGGTAACTTAAAGAGCAAAATATGAGCTAGATGATAGGAAACGGAGATAGACTTTGTGGAGATGGGAAGAGAATTGGGGTGGGGGATATGGGAGGAAGAGGAGGGGATGGGGAAGTAAGAAGCATCAGGATGCGTTATGTATATGTACCAATTCCCCACAATGGGTGCGTTCATTATGTATCGCCAACATAAGCTAAGTAAAAGAAGGCATAGAAAGTTGCATTGTGTGAAGCTCAGAATCCCAGAGAGCAAGAGATGGTCTGGAGGAAGAATGTAAAGCCAGGTACCAGCTCCACTTCCCAGTCCCACAACGCAACTTTCTTCTGATGGCTGAGAAGTATTAGGGCTGGCTCTCTAGGGACTCAGGAACCCTGCATTTGTACTTTAAGGCCCCCCCCGTGAATAGAGTTTAGTTTAAAGCACATGAAATCCCTTCTATTCACTATTCAAAAATGACAACGTTATAGTTCAACCTAAGAGTACCAACACACTAAAGGGAATGATTATATTTTTAGCAGTGCTTTGGGCTGAGTACTTTCTGTACTTTGGGCTAGTACTTTCTGCTATTTTGTGTGTATAGTATTGGGGATTGAGCCCAGGGCCTTTACACTGAGCTACATCCCCAGCCATACTTATTTGGGGACAAGGTCTCACTGACTTGCCCAGGCTGGGACCTTCAATCCTCTTGCCTCACCTTCTCAGTGTGATGGGATTTCAGGTATGCACCGTGATGCCTGGTTTACTTTCCACTATCTCAAGGCTTTGGTACCTGGGGTGCCAATTGGAGATCCTGCTGTCTTACTCTAACCCCACCCTATGTTGTATGTGTAGCGTGGTTAGCAGTGGGGGCTCAGGAGAGGTGGTTCCTAAAGACTGACGTCAACCTGCTGCTTAACAACTAAAGTCAGAGTGGAGAGAATGGTCCAGCTAGGGATGTGGATCAAAACATAAGGCTTTATCGGATTTGAGGAGAGAGATGGGAAAAGAAGGATGAATGCAGGCCTGAGTAGGAGGAAAGAAACAGAAGTTGACAGGAGGCCGCAGGGAATGAGATCAAAAGAAAGAAAGCAAAAGAGAAATGAAGGTAAAAGCCAGGATGTGCCCTGTGTCAGAACCAGTATCTTCTTTCCCCTAGGAAAGGAAATCCCCCCAAAACCACTTATAGTGGCAGGAGAAAGAAGGTATGATGCACAATAAGGAGAGAAAAATGACTGTAAAGCACTTTGCAAAAATACTTCTATAAAGTTCCAGTAATAATATATCACCTTGCCTGAGGTATGAAAACCTTAAAATAACCTGAAAAATCAAAATGTGCAGGAGACGCAGAAGGCACTGGCAAGATTCCAGAAGGCTTCTTTGCTTGCTTTAAATTCCTCCCCCTCAAAATTGCTAGCCAGCTTCATTAGGAGCAGACCTCGAGCCAGATTTTTGGATGGAAGTGGGACCAGCTCCTGTTTAAACCTGCTACCCCTGTCCCACCCCTGTCCCTGGGCCCATCCAACTGGGGTACAGACTGGAGGGAAACTCTTCCCTGAATGTGCCATCTGCCTTCTTGAATACTGATGTGTCTGTTTTATGAAGGTTTTCTTTTATTTTTTCTTTTATTGCATGAAAAGAGAAAGTTTGAAAAAACAAAAAAAGTTCATTCCTGTTGAGAGAGGGAGGGAAGGAGAGAGGGAGAGAGAAAGAGAAAGAAGTCTTTCTGAATTCTCAATACTGGAGCCCTGTTCTTTATATATCTACTTGTTCCATTGTTAAATAAACCCGCATATTTAAGGGTGACACATGTTCTTAACTAATGCCTTGTCAGACCCATGTGCCTTGCTAAAAATGGACCTTGATGACTGCTGTTTCCATTTTTTTCTAAGAAATAATTTGATTATTTTTATCCTGATTCCATCACCACTCACGAGAAAATGTTTTTGTTTTTCACAAAAAACCACAATTTCTAAATAAGCTGAACGCTCAAGCATGTACAAGACAGTTTTAAAAGATATGAGTCACATACATATACTCACTGTCCCATGAAAATTAGCTTAAAATTTGGAGTAAATGTTCTTCTGAAGTCAAACTGTTTTCTCTTAAATCTCTTATGATATTATACGCATCCCTACACCTTACTTTGTGCAGACCTGAAAATCCCTCAGAAAATGGATAATTTAATAAAAGCGGGTGATATGAATCACCCCGGGACAATTTGAATTATTATCTGTAGATAATTCATTATGCACATATTTCTAGTGAGACCCTTAAATCAGCAGGGCTTCTTAATCAGAGACTTTCAAATTTTGCCTGTAATAACTGGAGACTTGACCCATAAATCAGCAAATAGGCCAGCAGGCTCACCACATGCTTCACATTTCTTCTTGGGAGAAAAAGACACTTAATTATTCTGAGGTCACAGAAGAAGGGAAGAAATGGACCTGAGAAGTTGTTGGGAGTTCTATAGCAAAGTGTAACTAATTTCAGCATTTTCTTAGAAGAGGGTGTATGACAGGAAGGCAATGAAAATGTTTGAAATCAAGTTAGGCATTTTGTACAAGAGTATTTTAAATATCTACAAGAATATATTACCAATCAGCCCTACATCCCATTTCCAGGAAGATGATTGTCTCACATTTGAACATTTTTTTGTATTATCCATTTTACAAATGATATTTTAACATGGGAGACATGGATGATGAAACTGCATATAAAAATGAAGATATCTAATCATAGAGTTGGAACATAGGAACTTGAAACTCTTTTATTTTAATCAACATAAGTAATGGTTAATAAATTGATCAAGTTTCTATCCTATTTCTAGTATCTTTCCTCCTCCATTTCACTAGAACTTCTCCATTACACTTGTGCCTCTTCCTTACCCTTTAGGTCTTATCCCTCCACCTGCCATGGTTACACTCTGCACTCTGTTGAGGATACTACATAGATCTTCTAGGGCATTGTGAAGCACAGTGAACTCTACCAGCTATAGCATCCGAACTCTTGGGTTCAAATCCTAATGCCTGTTACACTGTGTAGAGGATACTATTGATGTCCTACCCAGATCCCCTTTCTCTAGGTATTAACACTTATCTCCTAGCTGCCAAAAGTGGAGGCAGATAACTACTAATAGCCTCCCCCTTCCCCAGAAAAATGGGACCCTTTCTCCTCCCAAAGGCCATGACTGACACAAGACCATTTCCCCTCCCACTGGCCAATGACTGATACAAGAGTACCAAAGCCCACCACTGCAAGGAGATTATCTTGTGGTGGAATTTGTTCTCCAGAATATTCTTGCAATCAGGTTGAAGTCAACTTCAAGCTTAGACCATGTCTTTTTTCTGTGCTTTTCCTTCACCTGAAAGTGCTTGCTCAATAAGTACTCTTAAGGCCCTGCTTCCAGGGTAGCTGGAAACCCAAGGTGCAGTGTGAACCCAGACACTCAACATGATTTGTTAGCAGTTCTCTCACACGTGAGATGAGGAAATGACACATCCCAAGAATTGTTGTATAGGTTAAGTGAGAAAACTTATGTAATAGCTTTCAATCAACAAAGTGATACCCAAATTGAAAGGATTAGTATGACCTATTTTTTTTTAATTTTAAAAATAAAAGAAGGAAAACATTAACAAACAGACAGTCATTTACAAAATAACAAAAGAACAATACAAACAATACAGAATTACAAACAAAAGGGTAGGAAATTAACAATGTTTGTGTTATGGTTTGTCTGTGTGTCCCCTCAAAGCCTCATGCAGCCATGGGGCAGGCTTTTAGAGTTGATTGATTGTGGGTGTGAGAGCTACACCCGCCCTGGGGTGGATAGTTTGCATATGTAAGGGAGAGGAAAAGGGTGCTTGAGGCCATTCCTCCCCCATTCCGCCCTGGTGTGTGCTTGTTGCTTTGCTGTGTTCTGCCGCCATGAGCTGTAGCTCTCTGCCATGTGCCAGTCTGCCTTGTAATCTGCCAAATACGGATTGAAACCTCCACAAACTGTAAGCAAAATAAACCTTTCCTTCCTTAACTTTGGGCATCAGATATTTTGTCCCAGCAATGAGAGAAAAGTAGCCAAGACAGCTTGTTGTATTACATATTGATATCTTCAAAGTGGTTTCTCATGAAAACAGATAGACATGCAGTATTGATCAATCAAGGACTCATTGACAGTTTCTTTCAGCAAAGAAATAGAAGACAGTAGAACAACTATGGCAGCTATCCTGTATATACATACATACAAAATTTCTCCTTCTTTCCCTTCTCTTTTCCCACATCCCAGTTGCCCTTTACCCTTGAGCATTTTCCTGTCATTTCACAATGTCTATCATACCTCCTAGTTTTTATTCACTCTTTCAAGTTTTACACTAGTGAGACAATGTGGTACTTGCACATGCAGGTCTGATTTATTTCACTTATGAGTATGGTATCTACTTGTGACCATTTATCTATAAAAGCCTCAAGTTTATCTTTCTTTATAGCTGAGTAATATTCCATTATATAAAAGTACCACAATTTTTTTTATCAAATCTTCAGTGGATGGACAATTGGGTTGCTTCCACAATTAGGCAATTACAAATTGTGCTGCTGTGAACATGGGTGTACATATATCGCTGTGATATGATGTTTTTAGATCTTCAGGGAAAATACCCAGAAGTGGAATAGCTGGGTTGAATGGGACCTCTAAACCTAGTTTTCGGAGGAATCTCCAAACTGATTTCCACAGTGGTTTCACCAGTCTGCATTCCCACCAGCAGTGGAGAAGGGTTCCTATTTCTCCACAGCCTCGCCAGCATTTGTTATTGGTTGATTTCTTAATGACAGCCATTCTTACTGGGGTAAGGGGGAATCTCAATGTTGTTTTAATATGCATTTCTCAAATGACTAATGATGTTGAACATTTTCTGATGTATTTCTTTGCCATTTGTATTTCATTATCTGAGAAGTGTGTATTCATCTCAGCTGCCCATTTTTGGACTGGGTCTTTGAATTTGGGGGAGCTGATATTTTTTAATTCTTTATACGTTCTAGATAGAAGCCCTTTGTCTGAGGGACAGTCAGCTAGAATTTTTTCCAAGTTTGTGGCTTTTCTTTTTACTCTGCTGGTGATTTCTTTAGGTGTGCAGAAACTTTGCAATAGGATGAGATCCCAGTTGTTGATTCTTTCAAGTGTTTCACGTGCAGTTTGTTTTTTGTTCATGAACTCTGTGCGTACCCCTATGTCTTCAAGGTTTTTACCTACTTTCTCTTCCAATAGATTTAGTGTTTCTGTTTTAATATTGAGATCTGTGATCCATTTTGACTTCAGTTTGGTGCACGGTGATAGACTTGGGTCTATTTTCAGTCTTTGGCAGGTAGAAAAGCCCAGGCCTGATGGATTTACAGCAGAATTTTATAAGAAATTCAGAGAACATTTAATACCAACACTCCTCAAACTCTTCAATGACATTGAAAAGGAAGCAATTCTCCCTAACTCATTTCTGGAGGCAAGCATCATACTGATACCGAAACCAGAGAAAGACCCAACCAAGAAAGAGTACTACAGATCAATCTCCCTAATGAATATAGATGCAAAGATACTCATTAAAATACTAGCAAATAGAATGCAGCAAATCATCAAGAAAATCATACATCATGATCAAGTCAGAGTCATTCCAGGAATGCAGTGTTGGTTCAATATTCACAAATCTATAAATGTTATATGCCATAGCAATGGACCTAAGTTTTTTTTAAGCACTGGGAATTGAACCTGGAAATTTCACACCGAGGTGCAACCTCACTCTTTCTAATTTTTTTTTTTTTATTTTGAGCCAGTGTCTCAAAATAAAAAGTGGCTAGGCTGCTCAGTCTGGGCTCAATCTTGTAATTATGCCTTAGCCTCCCAGAGTGCTGGAACATAGGTGTGCATCACTGTTCCTGGCTCCTAATATAGTTTTTAAAACAATGTGTGTGTTATTCTTCCCACAAAGAGTGGGTGCTGTGCACCTCCTTAATAAAATAGACTCTTCATTTGGCATCTGGTTCTCCTTTTCACTACCTTTTTGTTGCTGGCTCTTACTCCTTTGTCCAGTCTCAATCCAGGCAAGAAATGTAGAGAGGGAAAAATATGATCCACCTTTTTCAGTTCCAAGCATATGCAGCAATACTAACGTGCTACATATGTACAGTGTCAAATTCCCCAGCCCCTGGAACTCTGCTAGAATGCTCTTGAACTCTCCTGTAATGTATGTAATTGACTAGAGAGCCATGTGACTATCTGTCAGCCATCTCATTCTTACTGTGACCAAAGCATTGGTCCTCATCCTCTGGCTTTCAGTTCACTTTCCTACTTGTGGGGAAGCACTCAGACTGCTTCAAAGCTCAGGGGCATCTAAGGACACATGCAGACATGACCCCCACTTGTCTAGTACAGGAACACAGCAGGATACAGTTGTGTAATCATCACTTAGCACAGGTAAACAAGTATGCACTGATTGCAGCACTATACAAGAATGTCAATGTGAGGTAATAACCTGTATAAGAATTATACAGTAAAAATGCAGGAGGCTCTTGTGCACTCTACTCTCCTCCATGCTGCCTGATATTGTTGCTTATGTCTTTCAAACATGTGTTCTTTAACCTTGGGAACTCACCCTTGAAAATCTCCCTTCTGCCCACTGAGAAGGCCAATACTATCGATGCCCACCTTCCTCAATTCAGGAAACAGTTGCCTTCCAAAGAGCCAGTCATGTCAAAACTTTAGAAATAATCCTTGGTTCCTTTTCTTTTCACCTTTTATATCTAATCCACCTGTGAGCTCTACCAACATTTCCTCCAATGTCAACCTTTATCTATCTTCACTACCACTGCCATGTCCAAGTCACCATCTTGTCCTATCTGTATCACTGCACACTGCCACTCCACTCTCCTTTAAAATATCAAGGTCATGTCACTGACTTGTTTAAAGCCCCTCAATGGCTTCCCATTGTTAATGATATGGGTTCATGGTGCTCTTGTTCTCCACTTTTCCTCACTCTCCTTTTTTCTCTTCCCTCATTCCTTTCTCTCCCACTTCTTACACACACATCCACATATACATACTATATTCCAGCTAAATTACCTTCTCTTTGTCTCTTGCAATTGCCAAAATAAGTCCTGCCTCAGACCCTTTGCATTGACTTATCCTCAGCCAGGAATGCATCTCTCCAGCTTTCTATGGCTGCCTGCTTTTTGTCATTCAAAGTTTGTTTTCATTTCCTGATCTGAAATAGACACCCAGGCATACTGTCACATTTTTTCTATTTTAGTTCTCTGAAAAATCCCTTCTTGCTCTCTTGTTAACTTATCCATTTGTGTATTATCAGGGATCTTGTTTTCTTACAATAGTCCATAGGACCTAAAACAATGCCTAACACATACTAAGTCATCCTAAATACAATTTTTATACATTTTTAAGAAAATTAATGGACACATAATAATTGTATATATTTACAGTATGGAGCATCTTGTAATAATTCTATACATATCCCATGTCTAATGGTCAGATTAGAATAATTGGTTTATTTACTACCAAAAATATTTTATCATTTCTTTCTATTAGAGCTAAATACAGTTTTCTTTCTAATTCATTCATTTTGGCTTTTACTACACAAGGTCTCACTATATAGTTTAGGCTGGCCTTGAACTCACTATGTAGCCCAGGCTGGCTTCAAACTCACAATGATTCTTCAGTTGCAGCCTCCCAATTGCTGGAATTGCAGGTATACACCACCACGCCCACCAAAATAAGTTTTTGAACTACTAAATCAGTGATGGTGAATCTTTTAGAGCTTTCAATAATAAAATCAGCTTGCTGTGACATGCATGCCATAGGTTCACCACCACTGGACCAAAGCTTGGATATTAACTTAGACATACTACTTGCTATCTGTGAGACCCTCAGAAAATTAGTTGACATTTTTGGGGTCATTTGAATGGGGCTTGCTAGAGTGATGGTACAACTGAATTAACTAGGGTCTTTGCCTCCCAAAGCACAATAGGGTCTTAAAAATCTCCTCCTTCACCTAGATTCTAGTCTCACTGTGCACCAAACATGATAATAGCTTAATCCAGGGATGGAGATAAACAACTTTTCTGGTTTTCCCAGGACTGAGAGGTTACTGGCATGAAAGAATTTCAGTGCTAAACCAGGGATAGTCTCAGGCAAACCATAACATTTGGTCACCCTGTTGTGTGGTGAGCCCTCAGGGCTTGGAACACTGTGGAAGAGCCTCAGTAGGAACACAGTGGCAGAACAAGAAGTGGAGTTATTTAGGTGCCTGACACAACATAGTACCAAATAGGAAATGTGCTTCTACTGGCCTTGATTTTGCTGAGATTTATTATTTTTGGCACAATTATCATTGTCCTTTTACTTTTCAGTATGGAAAATGTTTCAACTTTCCGAAATCGACAAGAGAAGTATAAAGAGCTTCCATATAGTATTCTGTCTGCAAACAACTCAGTTTGCAAACAAAAACATTCAGCAAAATTTTGCTTCAGTTTGCAAACTCCATGTGGGTGGCAAACGCAGCCATAATCATCTTCCCCACACAAACACAGAAGTAGCTGTCTCCCAAAATGTTTAACATTTTGCCATGTTTTCTTTATTACTTTGCCTGTCTGTTTTTCTAGAACATTTTAGAGTAGACTTCCTCTTTCTGCTTCTTAAACCTTTAATTAGTATTCTAGTGTCTTAGCCCATTTGTGCTGCCGTAACACAATACCACAAACTAGGTAATTTACAACAAACAGAAATTTACTTCTTAGGGTCTTGGAGGCTAGAAATTCCAAGACCAAAAGAGGTATCTGGTGATGGCCTTCTTGCTGAGCTCTCTCATGATAAAAAGCAAAAAGGCAGAAGGGACCAAGAAAGGGAAGAGGGGGCCAAACTCCTGCAAAGATGCCATTAATTCATTCAGAAAAGCAGAGCTCTCATGGTCTAATCATTTCTTAGGGTTCCAATTCTTAACTCTGTTGCATTGTGGATTTTCAATATATAAACATTTAAATTTTAGTATCCAGTATGTATATCATAAGAAAAAAGTTATTTCCCTACATCATCTTAATATGGTTATCTAATTTAGGAAATTTAACATGACAATATTTTTATTTATTCAACAGTCCATATTCCAAATAATTCCATTGTCTCAATAATGCCTTTGGAAATATAAAAGAGAAGAAAAAGCTTTCATTCTAGGGTCCAATGCAAGAACACCAGTTGCACTTAGTTTTTCGTTTTTGTTTTTGTTTTTGTCTCGGATCTTCTGTGTTTTGTGATATTGACTTTTTACAGAGAACCGACCAGTTATTTTATGGAATGGTCCTCCATTGGGACAATCTTTACTTTAGAATAAGAATAATAATATCCATCTCACAGGATTAAATAAGATTAAATACTAATCTTAATTTAAAAAATAAAACGTATTTGTATTATCCCTAGAATATGAAAAGAGCTCAGTAAAAATGAACATTGGGGTAATAAAGAGGGGGGAAAAGTGGGATTTCCAAGATATTTTTCTATGGAATGATTTCAGGTTTTAACTGTGTGTAAAAGAAACCAAGACAATGTTGTAGATTAGAGGTCTATTGAATAATTGACTTGTTTCATTTTTATTTATTTAGTAAATATTTACTAAACACCTAGACTGTGTCCAGAAACCTCAGCAAGTTTCTTCTTCCATCTTCAAGCTCACAATTTTATCCGTACATTGGAGTTATTAATGATTTCAAATAGTTTTTGAGAATTTAACAAAAGAATATAAATCTTTAAGCAGCTTCAGAAATAGAAAAGTCTATACAAATACAAGTTCATACTTACATCCATGATAATGAAATTCAGTGTCACTGCCATTCAGTGTGATTCTCATCAGTCATGTTGAACTCAAGCAGGTGACCAAGAAAAACCTTTGATGATGATGACAAAAGTTGCTTTTGTAAAATAGATTCATGTATATGATTTTACACTAACCTAAAGTTTTGTAATATCCCTGTTGAAAAACCTTCATGGAAAAAAGTGTGTGTAAATAAGGGTAATTGGAAACCGTAGCAAAACAGTTTGACATTGGAATTTTTGAGAGTCAGGGGATAGCTAAAGATGAAAACCTTAGACTTAAGCATATGACCAAAAAGGCTATATCTGGAATAGAGAGGAAAACAGTACTGTACTAAGTAGCACTTGAACTAGATTCAATAAAAATTATAGATAATATTTTTCAAGAGTCTTGTGCTGAACCTATAAACTATGTATCAATCTCTACAAGACCCAACAGAGTTTTTTCCTCAATGAGATTCAAGGAAACCAGTTATGTAGCTCTTTCTCTCCACCACTGCCCAGGATTTGGAGCCAGAAAGACCTGAGTTCAAATTCCAATTTCCCAGCTGACTATTTGCCACTGAGAAATTTACTTTGTCTATTTGCTCATCTGTACAATAATATATACTTTGCAGTGTAGTTACAATAAAGTTCTCAAAGTGTAGCATAGATTAGCAGCAGGACCTAAGAAATTGGAAGAGATGCAAATTCTTGGACCCTACCTAAGGGTGGGCAGCCAGAAACATTTACTTTAACAAGACTTCCCCAGTTGACTTTATGCATATTGATATTTGGGAACCACTCTTATAATAGATTAAATATTGCAATGTATGTGAATGCTGTCACTGCCAGTAGCCCTATCACAGAGTAAACAGTGTTTCTTCCTTCCTGTGCACCTCCTAACTCCCCATGCCTCCCCACACCTTACACTTACACATATACATACATGTGCGTCTGCTTGCAAGCACGCATATACCTAAATCAATAAGTGTTTGGAATAGTGTACGTGAGGGGAAAAAAAAACCTTTTTTTTTCAAAATCCTGCCCGTTAAGAGCTAGAAGCATAACAATAACAGTTATAACACAACTAGTAATGTCTTCATTCTCAAATCTTGCCTACTTGGTAAATGGGGGGTGCAGTCTATCAATAAATATTTAAGTGTTTATCATTTGTCCAACTCTGATTCATGGAAAGTGCATTTAAAAAGTATAAAACACTGTTGCTGCCATCAAAGAGCTTCATGAAGGAAGATGAAGGAAATTAATATTGATTGAACACCTACTGTGATAGGGACTGTTGGGGTAGGAAATGATCTTGATGAGATGGACTCCAAGTACACCATCATCAGACAAGCTATCCCAGGAGACAAGAAACAGAAAGGCTTGTGAACCAAACCGTGATGGTAAAATCACATCATTTTAGTTGATTTAAAATAATGAGAAGCAGTGAAAAATGGATAGGTTGGGTTAACACCTTTGGGACAGGGTGCAAATAGGATGGAGAGAAAACAGTACCTGAGTCATGAGTTGCACAAAGTTTATACATCCTGTTTTACTCTGCCACATCACCTAGTGGAGAGGTGATCACAAAGATCAGAGTTAAAGGTGATTACAGAGACTCCACAAATAAATAGAAGGTACCTGGAGACAATGCTCTTTCTCTATCAGAAAAACACAGGGACAATTATGCCTGGCCACAACTACAATATACCAATAATCTGTTGGACAATCCCTGCTTTTGTCTGTGTGTCTAAATAGGACATGTCGGGCTAGAGTATGTATCACTAATAGGTAGCTGATTTAAGAAATCTACATTTGTTATGACTATTTGACCTGACTTGGCCCTTCTTATTTACATTCAGCATATATATTCTACTTACCTTCCCATACCTAAAATCATGATTTCTCTACTTTCCCCTATCTTTATTTCTCTTGTTCTAAATATAGAATTGAATATTCAATATTTTTTGAAACAAAGTCTTACCATGTAGTTCAGGCTGGTCTGAGACTCCCCATGTAGCCCAGGCTAGCCTCCAACTTGTGATCTTCCTTCAGCTTCCCAAGTACTAGGATGACAGGCTGCACAGCCAGTTTAGAATAGAATAATCTTAAATAATAAGACAAACACATTTTACATGGCTTCTGCAGTTTTTCATTTCATTATATTTTGATGAGTTAAGAGGACATACATACACTGAACAATTTGAGAATAGTGAAAAACAGCATATTGTCAATCAATGGTTTGTTTTCTGCAAGCCGTGCTCTAGAGAGATTCCAGTAAGGCCAATGGGGCTTAGTCAGTGAAGAACACATGGAGAAATTGTTTTTCCACCACTTGAGGAAAGTGAAAGATTCTACTTGAAAGAGAGTAGGGGAGTGGATATTACTAGAACAAGGTGAGAAAACCTAGGAAAATCTGAAAATCACTACTGGGAACAGAGAGTTCATGTTTGGCTGTAGGAAGAAATACAATCACCTCAGAGAATGCAGAACTTATAGGAGAAAGCTAGAATGCTCGAAAGATGCTGAATTTAAACTGCGCATGGTGGTTCGTACCTGTAATCCCAGCACCCTGGAAGGCTGAAACATGAGGGTGGCAAATTCAAGCCCAGCCTGGGAAGATAGAGAGTAAGCAAGACTCTGTCTCAAAATAAAATATTCACTGGGCTTGGTGGTGCACACCTGCAATCGTAGCACTTGGGAGGCTAAGGCAGGAGGATCGCCATGAGTTTGAGGCCAGCCTAGGCTACATAAGCAAGTTCACAACCAGCCTGCACTACATAGCGAGACCCTGTCTCAAAAAAATTAACTAAATAATTACAATGCAATAAAAAAGTTTAAAAATAAGACCTAGATAATATCTCAGTCTGAAGGGTCTAGGTTCAATCCCCAATACCAAAAAACAAAACAAACAAAGATGCTGAACCTTAGTATTTGGGAAGATGCAAACTAAAACCACAGGATAGCATCTTACAAACGTTAGATTGGTAAAACTGAAAAGGCAGATAATTATGAGGGCTAAGAAAAAAGGTAAAGACAACATAGACTTTATAGTTCATCGATTTTAGAAATGTAAAGTGAACATCCACAAATCTATGACCTTATAATTCCATCTCTAGGAATATGTCCTAGAAAACTTCTTTCATATGCACCAAAAGACAATAATATATATGCACAAGCAGCCTTGTTACAGAGGGCAAAATGCTGAAAAGAACCAACTCACCTCCACCAATAAAAAATATAATTAGACTAAGCCATGTTCTTATACCAGAATGCTATATAGAATAGTGGACATGAATTAACTAAAGCAGTATACATCAACTTAAATGTTTGTCCATAATCAAGTCTGAAAGGGATAATTTCTAGCCAAGGTATATCTAGAAAGTTAAATGTGGTAGCATTACACTATAACTTTTCAGCTTTCTCTCAGAAGTGGGATGTTTCAATTTCAATCAATTTCACTAGGCAAAGCAAATCTATTGGCCAAGGCTGACATCAATAGGATGGGGCTCTATAGCCCTAAACAAGAACTAGCAGCAAATACTTTGAGCAATGATACAATCTGTCACCAGACATGGAACCAATATTTTATTTCATAAGTGTGCACCTTCAAAAAGTGTGCACCTTATTTGAAGACAATTCAGTTAGAAAACAATGCTCTTAATGTCTGTATTATTTCAGATAGCATGATATTGACAAAAGGATACATACATCTTATCAAAGAGCAACTTATTCCTTCTGTCTAACTGTAATTTAGAGTTGGTTGTTCAATTTCCCCTTCCCCCAGACTCTGGTGGTACCTGTCTTTACTTATATAAGATCAGCTTAAGTAGGGTGACTCTGGTTAACCATAATGTATTGCACATTTCAAAATAGCTAGAAGAGATGGTTTTGAATGTTCTCATACAAATAAATGATAAATATATGAGGTGATACCCTGATTTGATTAATTGTACTCTGTATACATGTGTCTAAGCATCTTACTGCACCCCATAAATATGCATGATTATTACGGGACAAAGGTTAAAGAAAGAGACAAAGTTCAGTGACAGACCAACTCACTGAAAGCAGCATACAGTAAAAATCCAATTTTCTACCATTCTAATTAGGGAAAACTAAATGATGTTCAGAGATACATTCACATGTGTTTTTTCTAAAACCTATGAAGCAAATAAGCTAATTACCAACATAAAAACTAAGACAGTGGATACCTGAGAATTCAAGGAAAGAGTCTCCAGGGAACTTCTAAGGTAGTAGTAATGTTCTATTTCTGAAGCTGGGTGGTAGGTCTATGAATATGCCTTTTATGATTCTTTAATTTGCATGTACGCATTTATATCCTTCCATCTATGAAATACTTTGTAATAAATTATGTTTAATTAAAGGATATAACTATACCATGTATCTATAAAGATATAGAAATTTTTTATATAACTACTACATTAATATGTAGGAATTACAAAACACATAAAATCAGATATTTTTAAAGGATGGGGTAAAATGAAATATTCTCCTATTCATGGTTCCAAACCACCCTCCAAATCCAACTGAGTTGTAGATGTTTGGCTTCATATTCTGAATACATAGTTTTCATATCTTGCTAATCACAATGGCTTCATGCTATTATTAGCTAATTTCTCAAGGCTAATATACACTCAGAATGATGAGCATGGTTAATGATCACGGGTGTATATTAATTTTTCAGATGGTCTTCTTTAATTATCTCAGTTTTCATAACTTCCTGTTAAATTAGTTGAGAATGACACTTTTGTTCTTTCACAATATGGGTGATGAAGGCCTAGTTGTAAGTGTAGGAGTGTCAATTCCTCCATTTAATTGTATCAGTTTTGATATTTTCAGTTATCTGGGGTTTCTTTATAGAATTTTCTTGAGGTCCTTAACACTGTGTTGAGAGTTAATTTAAACTTAATGTAATCTGTAAATCTTCTCGACTAGGTTCATAAAATGTGTACTTTTTTCTATTACCCACTGTTGTGTATCTACCCCAAATATAAAAGCTTAAAATATTCTTTTATCATCTGTATCATTAAATCTTAAAATTTTATGGGTCAGTAATTTTAACTGGGCACTGTGGGAACAAGTTATCTCTGCTCCGTGATGTTTGGGTTCTCCACTGAGATGCTTTGATTGTCTGGGGGATAAAACAATGAGACTGGCCAGGCATCTTTCTCCAGATGACCTCTCCATTGAGCCAGTTTAGGCTTCCTTACAACATGGCTGCCCCAAGGTTCTAAAAGGGCAGTTGACAAGCTGTTAGTCTTCTTATAGGCTAAACTCATAACTGGCACAGCATCATATCTACTATCCTCTACTGAGCATATACATCATTATGGCCAGTTGAGACTCAAGTAGGTGGGAAACTGGACTCTACTTCTCAGGAGACTAGAAGTAAATTTGCTAAAAATATTTAATCTACTATAGAAATACATTGCTCAACAAGAGTAACTATAAACCCCTCCTCAACATGGAATACATCTTTTCTCCAGAAATGGGATAGGAAGGGTACATACACTGGCCCAGTAAAGCAACCAGTGTCAATCAGTTTCTAAATAGCAACAATGTTTGTTTCCTTTTTCTGTTTTGATAAAAATAAATATAATTAGAATCTCCTGCATCCCTTTGGGGACACCCAGTCTTTTCTAAGTATAGACTGGCATTATGGATGCTCGAAAGAGACCATGATCACATTGAATTGAAAGATGTGAATTGCTGATTTGCTGTGGCTCTAAACCCATGCAGCTGGGTTACAGAAATTTGAACATTTGAAGTAAGTGTTCTCAACTGGCTTCCAAATGCCAGTCTCTTGTTTTCAACACACAGTGGCCTGGCTTAGAGTCCTGGACCGGCTGCTAGGTGCAGCTTTAGCAGTCCTGCTGCACACTCTGACAGGTGGATTGGTTACTTTCATGGAGCCAGAGGCCCTACAGCTGCTAATAGTAATTATACTTGTCAGCAATGCATTCCCCTCAGGAAACTCCTGCTGCTTCATTAGGGCTAATTGCCAATAGGCAGTGCAATTTCCTAGAAGAGGAGGGGACATAAACCCACAGGGAGTTGACAGAACAGCTGTGTGAGTTCCAAAATGCCAGATGTGGCCATGTGCCATTAAAATGTAGCTGAGGGCTGCTAAATTCATTCAACCCAGTCCCAGGAACAGAAGAAATGAAGAATTTGGTGAGGTAGGCTATACCTCTCTCCATGATTACTCCCTACCAGGTTCTTTTTTTTTAATATGAACACGACTTGCTAGACTTGCAATTAAAAAGAAAAAAAAAAGTACTATATTTTTAAAAATGCATTTCTTAAACTTATATAGGACTCAGAGTTTAAATAACTTCCATAAAGCTAGCTACATTAATTTATCCATTTAGCAAATATATAGGTACCTACTATTTGTCTGTATCTATACCTGCACTCTGTGTACAAGATGTGGTTCTCTGTCTGATGAGAGCCAAATCATATACAGAGCCTTTATTTTAGTTGGCTACTGTTGCTGTAACGAGGTATGAAATATACTTTTCATAGCTTGGAAATGTGAGATAAGGATGCCAGCATTCTTGGGTCCTGGTGAGGGCCTTCTTCCATGTTCCAGACTGCTGACTTCTTATGTCCTCATGTGGCAGAAGAGCAGGGAGGGGGGAAACAAGTTCTCCTGTGGCTTTTATAAGGGCACTAATCCCATTCACAAGCACTCCACCTTTATTACCTCATCTAATCATAATTACCTCCCAATGCTCCACCTCCTAATGTTATCAGATTGAGGGATAGAGCTTCAGTGTATAAATTTGGGGTGGACTCAAATATTCAGTCCATAACATTCCACTCCTGGATCCCCAAAGTTCATGTCTTTCTCACCCAAAGAATGTATTCATTCTATCCTAACAGCTGCAAGACTCCTAACTCAGTCCAGCATTACTTCTAAAGTTCAAAGTCACTGGTATACAGTATAGACAGTATTAAAAACCGAGGAAGCTTACTAAAGGAGTGAGTGTAGATAGAGGAGAAATGATGACTGGTAACAGATCTCTGGGGGACTTTACCATTAATAGAGCAAGAATCAAAGGAAGAGACCAGCAAGGCACAATTGGGAGAGATAGAGAACCCAAGATTACAGTGTCTCAAAAGCCATGTGAAGGAGGTATTAAGACCAGGAAATTGTGAAACAATGGATTATATAGGATAGGGACCTGAGTAAACCAAGATAAGCCCTGGGAAAATTGGAACACAAGGTGAAAGGGGCTCACTGAAGTCTGCCCCAGGAAACTAGAGGGCAGGGTAAGTCTGTCTTCCTAATGTCAGAGGCTTAGGTAAAAACAAGCACATTGTTTCAAAGAACAAGGGCCTGGGTAAACTGAGACAAGGCCTGGCAAGTTAAGATGCAAGAGAAATCTACCCCTCCTGATGTCAGAAGCCTGGCTAAAACCAGCAACTGCATTTGTTTCAGTGTCTCATTTTCACGTGCCCACTAAAATAGCCTAACGAAGTTCATATAAGCCCCTGAACTCGGGCACCTCCTTGGCGTCCTCCTTTGGAGCCCCTCTTTGTTAGTGAGAGCTTTTCTTTGCTCTTTCTAATAAACTATACAGTACTTGGTTTGTTTCCCACTGCTGTGTTCATGAACTTCATACTCTATAGTTTTCAGGACAAGAGCCTAGCGGCAAAGAGAATTGGTTCTAGTATGATTAAAAGATGAAGGAGACTCACCTCCCTCACAATATTGACAGGTCAAGTAACGTGAGAACTGAGAATTGACTATTGGGTTGTAGCACAGGAAGCTCAAAAATTTAAGTTAGGTTTCTATAAATTTTCTGTCTCAATCTTTAATGTTAGTAAAATAAAAAACAATTTCAGTGTTGAGTTAGATTGAGGTATGTTTTTCACTTACAGGTAATCTAGATTTTATATTCTTTTTTTCAGGTTTCTAAAAAAGTGATAAGTAATGAAAGTAAAAATTAAAAGCATCTTGATTAGAGTAGAAGTTCCAATATAGTAGGGGTGAGAAATGTGTTGCATAGATTAGTTGAATATGCAGAATAGCCTACTTGTCCAACTCTGATATAAATTTGATCACTCTCCTCATGATATGTAAACTTCTTGCTATAACCCCTACTGTAACTGGATTCTGGGGTTCACTGTAGACTCTTTCTATGTCCTTGATGTTCTGAACAAAGAATTGGAAAAGACATGCAAAAAGATTTTGTATTTATTAAAGGTAGGAAAAGAAGTATGCTCTGCAGAGTGAGAGTGAGCCATTGAGAGAGTTCACAGTGGCAATGAGGTTAATGGCAGAGGTATTCTGCATCCCTCATTCATTAGGCTGACATTAGATCTATGCCATCCTATCAAAAAGCTGGTTGATTTTGTACCAAAGGTATTGAAGATAGGACTTTTGGATTCGTTCCATGTGCAGGGACCGGGAACTATGTTCTGCACATGTGTCTAGGATCTCCATGATTGACAGATCATGCCCACTTGCTTAGATGGTTTGCTATATCCTACTCTCTTGCATCTTTACCTCATCAGTGTAGCCACTATCTTTGGGGATAGACAAGTGAAATGAATTGGGCATTCCCCAAATCAATGGAGCAAGGAAATTCCTTCTCCATGGAGGTGTGGAGAGAGGAAAGTGGATAATTCCTAATAATACAATTTAGCCAGATCCTTCAGTGACTTTGTGAACTCCAAATGATGATGATGATCTATCTCATCTGGAAACAGAAAGGATTTGTTGTTTTAGTTTATCCAATTCATTAGATTGTTATGAGGGCTAAGTAAGTAAATAGAGTTTGCTAAACAAACTCACATAACATGTTTAGACTTGGAACAAAATGTTAGACATTTTTTTCCTCCTTGGTAGGCCACCAGTATATCTTTCTAACATTTCCTTTGTGACTCCTATAAGGTGTCAGTGTAGGGGATATAATTCTTACCCTAGTCCATATCTCTGTGCGTCACAGCTATTCTCCAAAGGAAGGGCAATACCACTCTAGTTAATTATTTAACTCAAACTAGGCTTATATGCACATGCTCCATTATTGTCCCTAAAGCATCTTTTATCAGAAAATTTCTCCATCTTGGACCATAAGTACTGTATCAGAAGCAACTTCTCATCCACTCACATTTAGAGCATGGATTTGGGCCCTAATCGCCCTAAAGGCTTCCCCTCCTCTCTTAATCCCTTTAGCATCATTGTTGTCTTTCTGAGGTGGGATAGAAGCAATGAAAAACTACACAGAAAAGGGGACAGGAAATCAAGATTTTGAAATTGTACTTAACCACAGCTTTAAGGCACAAAAGTTACTCAAGCCATTTTTCTCTTCTAGGAAACTCATTCAAAAAAATGGCTGAAGGTCATAGAGAAACAATAATCCTGTAACCTGGGCTCAGGACATGTCCTTTGCACCTGTAATTTGTGCTTCCACAGCACCCTCCAGTGAGTCAGGAGGTGGAAGAGTAAAAGCATGTGGACAAAGCCTGTAATGGTTGTCTCCACAGGAAGCAGCAAATAAGGCAGGGTAATCACGTTTAGGATTGGCTAGTAGGAATACTTTCAGTGCACTCTGGAGTGTAGGGATGGTTCTCAGTTTTCCAGTACCTGTTCTTGGGGTGAACAGAGCAGGAAAATATTGGCCTGGATGTAAAGCTAAGTAGAGTAGATGGGAGAAGGGGTAGGGATTGGTTTGTTTGCATATGAAAGACATACCCCCCAGGGGAATTGTTCGCTGTCTCTAGCAATTAGCTCACCCTGGACAGACAGTCTTTCTGGTCTGTGGTCATTGAAGCCCCTGATGCCAGACCATCAAACATAGAGAGAATAAAATATACTTAATACATGAGCCTTTTTTTTTTTTTTTTTTTTTGGTTTTTCTCCGGTACCGGAAACTGAACTCACGACCTTGCACGTGCCAGGCAGGCGCTTTTGCCGCTGAGCTACATCCCCAGCCCCAAATACATGAGCCTTAATTGGGGACTATCCTGATGCATTAGACAAGGTTCTATATTCCCAAACTTCAGTAGCAGAAACATAGGGATATTACCTAATTCTGCTTACCAAAACCAGCCCTCAACTTGTCTACCAGTCAGGTTGCCCTATTCCATACATTGATTTTTTTCTTTCATTTTTGGGTATTACTTATTAGTACATGTTTGCAGTACATCCATTATGATCATCTTGGGGAATGGGTATATGAATATAGTACAGCTTGTTTCTTCTTTTTTAAATCCACTTCAGCTTCTCTCCCCCTCCTCTCCCTGCTTCTCTGATTCCCCTTTCTCCATTTTCATTCTTGTTGGTATTATTAATCTTAGCTCATGTTTAGGGCATATAATGTTCACATTCATTGAGGTTATTAGATTCTTATACGTGACATCTTCATTCTCCTTATTTCCCCTTCCCCTTCCCCTCATCCCTCACCCTTAATCTATTTGACCCCTTCGTATTTGCAAGAGATTCGTCTTCTATCTCCTTCTATCCATCGTTTATTAATCTCCTTGTACTTTGTCTTAGTTTTTTTTTAAAATTTATTTATTTTCCAGTTTGTTGAGATAGGGTCACACTATATACTTCAGGCTAGATTTTTTTTTTTTTTTTAAGGATAAAAGGAGGGAAACATTAACAGACATACAACATTTTACAACATATCACAAGCACAATATAGACAATACAGAGTTACAAACAAAGTGG
>NW_004955535.1:3407385-3423866 GCF_000276665.1 Chinchilla lanigera
TGTTAGCTGTTGGACTGTCATAGATGGCTTTGATCAGGTTAAGGTAGAGGCCATCTATTCCTATTTTCTGTACAGTTTTAATCATAAATGCATGTCTTCAGGCTAGATTTGAACTCATAATTTAGCCCAGCCTGGCTTGAACTCACAGTGATCCTCAAGTGCTGGGATTATAGGTTTACCACCTTGTCTCATTTGTTTATTTATTTGTGCATTCAGTGCTGGGGCTGAAATGAGGGCCTTGCAGATACTAGGTGAGTACACTGCCACTGAGTTACATCCCCAGCTGTGGTTTATTTTTCTTAATTAAGAACTAAATTGCAATATTTTGACATTTCTCAAAATCTACAATTTCTTGTCTCATTTTCTGTTTCCTCCAATAGATTTTAATTTCCACGAGGCAAGAGCAGTGCCTGTCCACATCACCTTTACATCACTAGATGCACATGATGCTAATTAATTTTGAAATAGCTATTGAATACTGAATTAATCCTGGAAATAGGACACCTTAGGAAAACATTATGTGAGTACAGGGGTATAAATCTCTCCCTACTGTTCATGATTCTTGGAATTTTACCAAGTTTGCAATACAAAAAAACCGTTGCCTAAATATTGTGCTGACTTCTTTCCCAGGGCCAGGGCTAAATTTTTCAACGGCTTTATTGATAGCTTACATAGTATAAACTTCACCTATTAAAATTATACTAATCCTTTAGCACAGAAATCACCATTTTAGAGCATTTTAATTACATCAAAATGAAGCCTTGTACCCATTCTCTCCAGCTTGCACCTAACTCCACCATCTGCCCAGCCCCTGGCAACTCCTAGTCCTTTTACTGTCTGTATGGATTTGCCTATTGTGGACATTTAATTTAAATAGAATCATACCCTTTGTGCTATTTTATGAGTAGTTTTTTTTCATTTAGCACAATAATTTTGAAATCCATTTATTTTGTCAAATGTAGAGCTGGTTGTGGTGCAGCACTTTAATCCCAGAAGTCTGGGAGGCTAAAGTAGGAGGATCACAAATTCGAGTCCAGCTGGGCAACTAAATGATTTAGCAAGCTCCTGCCTCAAAATTTTAAAAAAGGCTGGAGATGTGTCTCTGCACAAAAATCCTGTGTTCAAATCTCAGTTCAAAAAAAAAAAAAAAAAAAGGAATGTTTAAAGAATGTATCAGAACTTCATTCCTTCTTATGGCTAAATAATAACCCATTGTATGGGTTACCAATTTATTTATCCACTAGTTTGTTGATGGACATTTGAGTTGTTTCTACCTTTTAGCTACTGTGAATGTTGCTGTAGGAACATTTGTCTATAAGCTTTCCTTTGAACAATTATTTTCAGATCTTTTAGATATATACTGTACTTAGGTGGAAAATTGCTGTGTCATATGGTAGTCCTATATTTGGCTTTTTGAGGAACTGCAAAACTATTTTTCCACAGTGGCTAAATCATTTTACATTCCTGCCAATAACATATGAGCATTCTAATTCATACACTGTCGTTTTTAAACTGTTGTTTCCTCAATTCTTCCCACAACTTTTATGGGAAAAAAGTATGTGTATGCATAAAATTCTCTCTCCTTTTCTTTTTCCGTTCACCTAGATTTGTCTTAGTAATGTTCCTCTAATTTGCCATCCTATTTTTACTGAAGTCACAGAAAATGGCTAAATGAGAGGAGAGATAGAAGTAAGGAAGTAGGAAAATGCCAGTGCAGAGACCACAGTCACTGCCCCTCGTGCCTACTATGATTCCTTTCTTTATTTGGGTTCCTCCAAGAGCAAATCTTGAGATAGGTGGGCTTGAATTCACTAGGTACTCTAGGCCGACCTCAAGCTCATGGCTGTCCTTCTACCTCGGCCTGGAATTACAGGCGTGTGCTACCATGCCTAGCTCCACCTGCTCTTTCACCCCATTACTTGATGGTGGTCCCCAGGGATTATAAATTATGGGCTATGGTTTAATATGAGTTTCTCAAGTTTCTAATCTTGGGGAGGAGCTTGGCCAGAAACGAGAGGTTAGTACTGTCCCCTCAACCTGCAGCCAAAACAGGAAGCATAACATGGACAATGGTATTATTTTTACAGGCACTTTCTCATATACTATGGAGTTAAAAAAAATTGCTGGGGGGAAGGGGATCAAAAATTATATATATATTTCTGTATGGCAAACATATACCAATAAACATCTTTTTCTGAAGTATAAGTTACATGCCACAACAGATACAGACCATGAGAAAGTACATTGATGAATTTTGGGTGCATACTCATGAAAAACCCCACTTCACACATGAAATATTTCCATTATCCCAGAAAGTCCCTTGTGCTCTTTGTGGCCAGTCCCTGCCTATGCCCGCCCCAACTCCAGTCAAGTGTTGTTCTCATTTGTATCACCAAGATTAGATTAGCCCATTTTAGAACTTCATATAAATGAACTGATCTTGTATGGACTTTTTAAGATTCACCTGTAATGCTGCATGACCAGTAGCTTGTTCCTTTTCATTGCTGAGAAGTATTCTCTTGCATGAAAACATCACAAGCTGTAAATTCTCTCACTGATAGGAATTTGAGGCATTGCCAGTTTGGACCTATTATGAAGAAACTTCATGAATGTTCTTGTATATCCTGTGGATATTAAGTTTCTTGGTTTTTGGAAGGCTCTTTGAATGTCTGCAGTTGTCTCATTATATAGTCTCTTTCTTTGCTTAATAAATCTTGGCCAAGTGTTAAGAGAATAGAGAAAAGTCCTCTGTTTCCCAAAACGCCTGCTACATACCATGGCCCAGGAGGAAATTTTGTTATAGGGAATGTATATACTACATGTGTTTAATGTTGTTGAATAAGTAATTGTAATACCTATTTTTAAAAAAAAAAAAAACACCCTTTATTATTAAAGATATGAGCTACAGACATCCTTAACTCCTGCTATACCTTCAACACACAAGCTGGCTACGCAGGACTTTCAGTTTCTGCTTTCTGCTTTCCTTTAAATGTGAATTTCCTTTGAGTATGAATTATTTTGTTGTTGTTGTTGTTGTTGTTTTTGTTTTGTTTTGTTTTGTTTTGTTTCCAGTACCGGGAATTGAACTCACAACCTTGTGCTTGCCAGGCAGGCGCTGTGCCACTGAGCCAAATCACCACCCCAGCATTATTTTATTATCAGAGAAGCAATGAAGATTTTTCAAATCTTTAAGAACATATCTCCTCTCTCTTGAAATCACTATCACAAAAGAATGTAATGACACCAAACACTATATATATGCATATAATATGCATTTATGCAAAATGTATGACAACAGAGGAAAATATAAATTTCACAGAAAATGTCTGGAGTTCCTGGAGGCTGAAAATAAACCTTCAAATCAAGGTGAAATTAATTTCCCCCATAAGAAGTAGGTAACAGTCACCCCAAATAAGGTATGCATAGAAAGGAAACTACAAATAGCCAAGATTTTTAAATATAAGGTTTATAATATTTTTATTCATCAGATGAAAGTGGAGAATCTGAGGCGCAGACCATTCAAGATTTCACAGCAGATGTTTGACTCCTGGGAGTTGTCTAACCCTAGACTGGCTTTTAGGCGGTCACTGAGCCTTGCCATGTGCCTGTTCTTGGCCTCGGACACTGTCATGACAGCCGTGAGTATCTTCCCTCACCCTTGTGCCTCACTGCTACAGTCTCCTCACCTTGACACTTCCATTGAACTCTCTAATTCCTGTGGCCTGAGCACTGACTCCTCTTTGACTTCCAAGTTTATCACTTATCAACCCCCTGGGAGATAGTTAAAAGTCCTCCCTCTCCCTGCAAGTAACAGTCCATTTCAGCAGGAGCCTTGTGGAGGCATCCCCCCTGCCTCAGTGGCCTACTCTAAAATGCCAGCTTAAATGGTGGGAGTTCAAGGCCTGCTAGGAAGGGAGTGTTTATGGCAGAGCTATTTAAGGGCCAGGCAGAGCTTCCAGTGACAGCATGCAGACAACCACCTCCTCTGCTTATGGCTTGTCTTGCCTCCACTATTTACCCTCAGGCGTGGAGATTCCAAAGCAGAAAATCATGAGCAGCAATTTTTTAGCTGCTGCTGGCACACAGCTGAGAACTGACTTGGTTCTCACTATGGAGCCAGGATGTGTCATGCTTGGAAAAGCTATTGCAGCAGCAGGGTGATCTCATTAAAATCATAAAATAAACTAAAGCAATCAACACTGCATCCTTGGAAAGCTGGAATAAGGAAGGGGCTCAGAAATTGCTAGTAGGCAAAGAGTTCCCTTTTCATGCGGAGGAAGAATGATTTTGGCTCCTATTCTCACACTTGGGTGCCTGAATGCTGCGTACTTGCCTAATAACATACCTTACTTCCTTGGCATTGATAAGCCCAAGCTAATCAGCCTTGATACATTAAAAACTCAGCATCTCCCAGCAGTTTTTATCTTTAGTATATACCCAACAGAAATACTTATGTCTTTTTATGAAGACATGTGTAAGAATTTTCATAGCAGTGGCAATCATAAGAGCCCCAAACTGAAAATCACACAACCATCAATGGTAGAACAGATAAATAACACAGCAATGAGAGTTAATGATCTTTGACTTTATACACAATATGGTTAGATCTCACTAGCATAGCACTGAGTGAAAGAAGCCAGATGCAAGAGAGTATGTACTATATGACAGCATTTACATAAAGCATATAAACAGTAGTTTAATATGCTATTAGGAGTCAAGCTACTGGTTACTGATGGCCCCATGCAGTGACTATACAGGAGCATGAGGGAGCTTCTTTATCTTTACAATTTTTATGTTTTTATTAGTACACATTTGTAATACATAATGATTACATTCATTGTGGGGAGTGGGCACATGTATGTAACACACTTGAATTCTTTTTTTATCCCGTCCCCTCTCCTCCCCTCCCCTTCCCTCCCTCCTTCTCTTGGTTTCACACCCTTTTGCAAAAGATTGAGGTGAAGGAAATGCTCTGCTTCTTTGAGTATTAATTTCAAGCATACAGTCAGTTTTTGGAACCTCACTGAGCTGTGCACTTATATGTACTTTTTGTATATGCAATATAATTAATAAAATAATTTTTTAAAGTTAAAAACAGCAGCTTCACACATGGCCAATAAATACATGAAGAAATTTCAACATCACTCCCCATTAACCAGAACAGCATAACACCGGGCTCCACAAACACATCTCTCACTTTTCTGCTGTAATTTTTATTTTAGCATAATAGTAACTGGCTGTGCTTCTCAGTAGACATACCTGGGGGATACAGGAAGCAATCTTTGTGTTTACTCACTTGGTACAATGAAAGACAAGGTGTGTGCACATGTGCAAAAGTGTCAAACCAAGGTTTACACCCATATGGTGTTCTATCTAACAGGTTTTGTGTATGTTTACCTGAGCATCATGAGGGTATAATATACCCACACCACTCCAGCACTTTTTTAAAGTTTTCTTTTGATTTTTCTAGTAGAAGTAGCCCAATTCCAGACAATGGCACATGAAAAACCAGATTTGCAAGTTTTGGGGAAGGTCAAAAGTGAGTCATCAGATTACTCATGCATGGATAATGAAGATGATCCATTATGGTAAAACACGTGTTTTCATAACAGAAGAGTGTGGTGTGTGTGGATGATGATGATGATGAAGGTCATGATGATGATGATGACCTTGATATTGGCCATGTGAGCTAAAGTTCTTGTGACAGAATGGAACAAGGATTGACTGATACAGACACAGGGAAGGCAGACCTCCTTGATTCAGATGAAGAAGGAAACGGCAGTGTGAGTACATATTTGACTCGTTGAAATGTTGCAAACTTGTCACACTACCAAATGGAACAATCCAGTGTTAGAACTAGGTCTGAAAATATAGTGAGGCTCTTGGCAGGAGTAAAACATATTGAACAGAATGCCACCACTGCTGTTCAATGTTGGAAATTGCAGCAAATGAAATCCTACAAGATGCTGTGAAATACACAAAGGCTGAAATACAAGTAAAACGTTCAATATGCATAAATAGCTATATTTTAAAAGTGTATTTAGTATGACACCTCCCTAGCTGAACTGAAAGCCTTCATAGGTCTTCTATACTTAGCAAGGATTTCTCATGGTAACTGCAGGACTGTAAAAGACTTATGGAAAAGCAATGGGTCAAAATATGGCGTACAAATTTATGCCCTTGTCAATTTTTACTTTCAATTTAGAAATTTATCCTGGAACTCAACCATCAGGTCCCCATTCCTGTAGTAATAAACCACATGATGCTATGAACAAACTTGTTGCTCCCATCGCCCAAACTAATTGGAATGTGACAGTCAACAATTGGTTACCGGTTTCCAATTGATGTTACATTGGCTAACAGAGCACAAGTTGACCAGGGCAGGAGTTGTATACAGGAACAAAACAGAAATTCCAAATGAAATGTTGCAATTTCAAAACAGAGAATTGTACAGTACAATTTTTGGATTTCAGAAAGGTTTACATTGGCTTCATATATGGCAAAAAAAAAAAAAACTGGGTCTGCTGATGGCAATATTGCACCATTAATAGGCAAGCCTTGAAAAAATGGAAGCCTGAGATGGAAATTTTCTATAACAAAACCAAAGATGGAGTAGATGTTGTTGATGAGTTATGCAGCAGCTATGATGTCACTTGAAACACAAAGCATTGGCCAATGGTTGTGTTTTACTCTATCCTAAACATGTGTGGCTTAAATAGTTCAGCAGTTTACAAAGGAAATAACAAGTGCAAAATATCATAGAGAGATTTTCTTAGAGGATTGGGACTGCAACTCATAAAGTATCATTTACAGCCAAGGAAAACCAAAATGTTTCTGCCCAGGAAACTATCCCCAAAAAATTGTGGACCACACTGGTAAGCTGACCTGTGACTAGGCAGGTGCAGCGTAACAGTGACCTACTACAACAACAGCAAAACCAAGGTGTCAGCTGTGCCCTACAAGAAAGAACAGAAAACAAAATATATGTGCTATCAGCGTAAGCGATACTTGTGTGTGGAACATGCTGTTTTCCACATAGATTTTTATTTCTGATGTTGTCTCTTAGGTTTTGTAAGCAAATAAACAACTGACATGAAAATGTTGATGTCTATTTTAAGCACTCTTTAGACATTTGATGTTTTATTTTATTGATCTTATTTTCTTGCTAAGTGCACATTTGACAGTCTACTAGGAAGCTCCTCACACAACAGAAAGAGAAGACAGGTGATAACAATGGCCTGCCACATAGGAAAGGAAAGCTAAGCACATGCACTGTTAGTGTAAGCAAGATGTGCTCATGGAACATACAGTTACCATGTGTGAAGAGCGCTTTGGGTGTGACAGTTGAAGCAAAGATTATTTCTGTGGTAGACTTTTGTTTGTGTTTACATTGTAGTTCACATAGATTTTTATTTCTGATTGATTTGCCTTCTTAGGCATCTTCCCAAAAGAATTAAAAACAGTGATACATACATACCTATGTTTATAGCAGCACAACTCATAATAACTAAATCTTGGAAGTGGTGTATATGTCCATCAACAAATGAATAGATAAAGAAGATGGAATGTATATAGGTATATGATGGAATACTAATCAACCTTAAAGAAGGATAACTGAGTCATTTATACGAAAAAGGATGCACTTTGAGACCACAGTGTTAAGTGAATACATCACACAATGGTTTCTCTTGTCTGAGAAAGCTAAATTATTGATAAACAGCAAAATAAAGGACAGATAATAGGAAGTAAGGAGATAGGTGTTTGTCAGATGGGAAGGGGATCAAGAGGTTAAGGGTGGAAGGAGTGCAGGGAGGGAAAGCGATGAAAAAAGGAACTAAGATGTGCTATGTACACGTACCAATTTCACACGAGGAGTGCAAACATTATATACTGCAAGCATGTATTAATAAAAAACCCTCAGCACCAGACTTTAATGGATACCTAATGACTATAAATTGCAATGAAGAAAATCTAGAGTAAATTAAATCTAGGTAAATGATTATATGTTATAAATGTTCTTAACTAGCTCCTGCAGAAAGAACCTGGAAACTGAGGAGAACCAGTGCTAATATGTATTGTTTCAGCATGTCTACTCTTGGAGGAGGCAGATACAACAAAGCAACAAAACAGACAACCCCCCCCCCACTTCACTCTAACAATCTTAAGTAGAGAAAGGAAGGTCTTGTGTCAAAGCAAGAGGTAACCGATCCATGGTGTTTCTTACCTCTGCCAAGTCATTAAAGATACCATTATGATCTATTCTGAGAAGCGCTGAGAGTTTTAAAGCAGCCTCCCTCCTTTCTCCCCCTCTTTTTCACTGCACATCATGATGACTATGTGGCACCAAAGCCTTACACTGAAGCATGCCAATGTGTCAAAGGACTGAAGAGAGAATCCCTGAAGCTAAGAAGAACCACCAAGAGCAAAGACGCACTGATTTGCTTAGGGCGTTGGGAACCTGGTGCTGCCTTCAAGTGAGCGTTCAGGGCCAGGAGCTAAGGGCATACAAAAAGCAGCCAGCAGAAGAGGAAGAGAGCAACAATGAGGCAGGAAATGTTTGAGGATAAGCTATTCAGAAACCTGGAGGTTACCAGATTCTCTGGTTAGGTCTGCCCTAGGCCAGACTCCTTGCTACACACTCAGATATCTGACATCCAACATTTGGTCCACACAGACCCAAGGGAAAATCCTCAAGTTCTAGTTATAGAGGAGACCGGGGAATGCACTCAGTGAGCCACATACATCTGTCTGGGACACTTACACAGTATCGTATACATGGATGGGGGAAATCTTTCAGAATCTTGTGAAAAGGATAATGAGAATATATTGAGTTAACTTTCCTCTGAAGAATAAATAATTCTTTGGGAATTTGGGTGGTTTTGTAACCCACAGATCTTGACACTCTTTCAGGTTTGTTTTTCCTAGAACATTGCATCATACTTTAAAGTGCCACAAATTCCATAGAGATCTTGTGAAAATTGAGATTACTCTACTTTGAATGTTTGTTCTTCCCCAAAATCATGTTGAAGATGGGTTTGAGGGAGGATGACCACAATCTTAGCATTTTTTCCCATTTTTAAAAAATTTTATTTTAAAGACAGTAGTAGATGAGAAACAAACAAAACAAAGCAAAAAAAAGAACAATAGCAGCATACCAGTATCACAAACATAAACAAACCAAAGCAAAAACATTTAAAGTGATACAGGGTTTCAAGGCAAAATAATACGAATTAACAGTGGTTGTTAGATTATATATCGCTAACCTCAACTACATTGCTCAGATTACCAGATATAAGAATGGAAAATTGTTCAAACCATTAAAGAGAATAAGAAAATAAGTATTAGATAAAACATTAGAGATAATGCAGAGTTTCACTAGACAAGATGGTAGGAATTCACCATGGTAATTCCACTGCATATTGTTACCTTCAAATCAGTTGCTCAGATTACCAGATATAAGAATGCAAAATTGATCAGAACCTAAAAAATTTTAAGCATTAACTCTTCCTTTCAATATACCATCAGATATCAGCAATGCAGTTAACCCTAGCATTAAGGATACTGAGGGAGGAAGATGGTGAGTTCCAGGCCAGCATGGGCAACTTAGCAAGTTCAAGGCCAGCCTGAGCTGCATAGAAAGATCCTGTTTCAAAAATGAAAACAACAACAACAAAAAAAACTATGCTAAAATTTAATTGTTACTGTAACAGCATTAAGAGCTGAGATGTTTGAATAAGTGATTAGGCAGGGAGAGTTTGCTCTCATACATGGAATTCATGTCATTATAAAAAGGCAAGTTCAGCATCCTTCTCTCTCTCTCACCATCTCACCTTCTGTGCTTAGGGATGTAGCAGAAAGGCCCTTAACCAGATGCCAGCACCCAGCCTCCAGATCTGTGAGCCAGTAAATTCCAGTTCATTATGAATTATGTGGTCTGTGGTGTTCTGATATAGCAACATAAAACCTGCTAAATCACAGATTCTGATTCATGGATCAAGGCTAAGGCTTGAGATTCTGCATTTCCAGTGATGCTAATACTTCTGGTCTTCAGACCACACTGAGTAGCAAGATCCTAAAGCACAGATTTGTTCATGGTCACAGGAATCTGATAGAACATTCTTATTGCTATTTACACATTTTATGTGAAGATACACTAACAGTCTCTGGAAAGACAAAGACACTCTCCACCATGATGGTGAGGGGTGGACAGTGACTGATTGAGGATGGAGGTGGGAGAAAGACCCTTTTGTGCATACTAGCTATACTTTCTTAATGAACTGTAGGAAAGCACACCCATTCCAGAAAGTAAATTTAAAACAGGAATTGTAAGATACCAAGAATTCATTTATTATATCTGACTTGTTTTCAGGGAGTAAAGCAGACACTGGTAGAATGTGCCTTAACATTTTAATTCATTGCTTAACTTGATAAGCAAAGCCAATCCCATTGTGTGGAGACCTAATTAGTATCCAGAAAGCACCAGGCTTGGTCACAAGGGTCCCTCATCTTGTCCTGCAGGTATTGATAGTGAATACTGCCACGGAGATCAGTGACTAATAACTGATGGAAGGCTGCATACTTCAGTGCACGCATGTATCCGGGATATAATTTGTCAACAAGATAAAGGAGCCCATTAAGGTTACAGCTTCTTCCAAGTAATGGCTCTTCCAGCATTAAGCACAATCACAGCAAAGCTATTAAGATCAGAAGAGGGCTAACACATACGTGACTCTGAAGTATGATGGGAAAAAGTAAATTTCAGAGAAGAGGGGGATCCATTCTTCAGTTGAACAATAAATTTCTAAATACATTCCCAAGCAAAGATTTTTTGATATTCTGATTTATTCTTAAGTAGAAAACTTGATTAAAATAATATTTATATGTGTTGGATAATGTCTTAGCTACTTTTCATTGCCGGGACAAAATGCCCAATACCCAAAGTTAAGAGAGGAAAATTTTATTTTAGCTTATAATTTGTAGTGGATTCAGTCCAGAGTCAGCTTGGTTTCAAGGCCGGGCAGCATGATAGAGGGTCACAGCAGAGGAGAAATAGTCCATGGTATGGTGGGCAGGAGGCAGTGAGCCTTCCTCTTTCTTTCTCTTTTTATTCCATTCAGGCTACAAGCCTACAGGTTGTTGCTACCCACATCCAAGGTGGGTCTTCAGTAAGTCTGTCATCCACACCCAGAACTATGCTAACCCAATCAGTGGACTAATCCAGTACCACACACCCATGATCCAGCCACTCCCTAAAGCACTCAGAGCACGTGGGGCTTTGAGGAGGATATCTAGATATAAGCCATAATGGATACATATCAGCAAATTTTAAAATTAAATATGGAATACCTAGACTAGTATACACATCATAAGTATATAGATCAACAGACTTTCTCAAAGTGATTATGTGCAAGTAAAAGATTCAATAAATAGAACATTTCTAGCAACCCGAAAGTATCCTGGATGTTTTGTTCTAGTTGCTAACCCCTACCCCACAATAGTGTCTACTTTGACTTCTAGCAGCATATATTAATTGTGCCTCACTTTTGCATTATACCATGAAATCACACACTATTGTACTTGGATGCTTTTAATTAGCATCTCCATGCTCCACTTTTCTAATCAGTAAATTCTAAATCTTTGTCTCTGTGCTTAGAAAGGGGTGGCCAAGAGTGCCTAGCTGATTAAGTCATTGATCAAAGTATATCTCTAAACCACTATGTTTTTTTTTAAGAGTTGCTTGAAAACACTGCTGCCACCACCACCCCAAATTACAATAGTTTTCTATTAAAAGATATGTCCCAGGACACTGTCTTTATCTCCATTCTCTTTCCAACTCATCAATTTTAAATTACCAAGTGACCCAGAGGCACTGCAGATTCCAGATCCGCAATTCTCTTACGAGTCAGGAAAAGAAGTGGAGGGATAAATCTTCAGCCTGTCAGCAAACTCTGAGACAACAATATCCCTGTTCACTTTGTTAGGAAGAAATCCCACTCTTTTGTACTCTGGGGAGGAAAGAAAACACAGCACCTGAAATTAGATTGTCTTCTCTGCTGGTGTAAGGTGGGGCAAGACCAGCACTGACTTCAGTTTGGATTTAGCCAGTGAGTAAGTGGGGTGCCTGATGGATGGCATTTCAGTGAGGAGACTCTGGATAGGAAAGGTGTATAAAGTGGCACAAAGAAGGCTTCAGAAGAAATCCTATTAAAGGCAATTGATGATGTTCTTGACAGAACGAAGACTTGGAAACCTCATTATATGATATGGTTGTCAGGAATCAGTGCTACTTAGGGCCATATGGAGGAATATCGGATACCAAAAGCAGGGCAGAATCTTTACTTTCTCATTTTTTCCCTTCAGAAAATTTCTCTGGCTGGTCTACCTCACTCCATGTCAAAACCAGTAAGACTGATGTGATAGCAATAGCTTTGGGGAAGCATTTGAAGAACAAGAGGCCATTTTATCATACCAGAGGAGATGAAAGCTTCCTTCTTAATCCAGAATAAAAATTTTACAGTTGTAAAGTGTAAGGATTTCACACTAAAAGTTTACCCAGTGTAAAATCCTTTTATAACACCAGATGTACATTACACAACCTGACATGGTGAATAATTAACATATACCAATTTATTTCTGGTCATCAGAAGCTATTAGTGACATCATAGAACAATAAAAGCAAGATATGGCAAAGTGAAGTATTCAGTCAGCAGATATTCACAGGACACCTCCTTCGTAGTTGGTATCAACTGAGGGATACCATCTTGCCTTAGGGAGCTCGCTATCAGGGTGGGAGATGAGCATCACCTGGGAGTTTTTAGGAACTGGAGAATCTTAGGTTTCACACTGTCAGGTTAATCTTGACTGTCAAAAGGATTGGCTTGGGTGTGGCCCAGAGGATAGGTAGAGAACACTTCTGGATTTGTCTGGGTGGGTCATGGAGGTGTGAACTTGGGTACTATATCAGGTCCTTTACCTTTTTCTCTCTGGCGCTGCTCTGCTTTGCTTCCCATCTTCCATAAATTAAAGCAACTTTGTTCCGCTATACCCTTCTGCCATGAAACTTTTACCTTGCAGCCAGCTGACCATGGACTCAAGGCACTAAAACTATGAGCCAAAGTCAACTTCTCCTTCTTTAAGTTGTAGGTGTTGGGTGTTTTCTCCCTGCAGTGAGAAATCTGATACCTATCCTACTCCTGAATCAGAATCTGTGTTGGAACAAGAGTATGAGGTTTATACACAGGTGTAAGTCTGAGAAACTTTGAGCTTAGACGACCTTCTAGCTTAGTTATTCTCATCCCTGGCTACATATTAGAATGTTAAAGACAAGTGGAAAAAAAATCCCATGTCCAAAGCAGGAATAAATCACAAGAAGACCTGGTTTAAGGTTTCAGTTTGACTAGAAGAAGTTACAGTAATCTACTGCACTGTGTGGTGACCACGGTTAATAATATGGTATCCAATAATTCTAAACATCTACAAAGAATAGATTCTTAGTGTTCTTCCCACAAAATCGTGTAAATTTAGTGAGGTGATGGATATGTTCTTTTGAATCCTTCTACAATGTATATACAGATTGAAATGTTATGTTATACCCCATAAATTACTATCCTAAAATTTTAACTGATACAAAAACAAAAACTGTACATATGAATGGGGTGCCATGTAATCTTCAATACATGTGTGCATTGTGGAATGTTTATGTCAGGCTAAACATATCTGTCTCATCAAATACTTATTATTCATTTACAAGAAAAACTTTCAAAATTCTTTCTTCTGGCTCTTGGATGTGTACAATATATAACTGTTATGTACAGTCAGCATACTGTACAAGAGTACTGCAGAACGCCTTGCTCCTATCTAAATGTGACTTAGTACTTGTTGATCAACCTTTCCCCATCTCATGTAAACACATGCTCTATTCCTCTCTCCTCTCTCTTGGTCTCTTTTTCTCTATCCCTGTGTCCATCACATACACACACACACACACACACACAGTTCCCAGCTTTTAGTAGCCATCTCTCAACTTCTATAAGATCAACATTTTTAGCTTCTATATGCAATGTATTGACAACTGGTGGTCAAGTTGTAACACCCAGCTAAACTTAATCAGCAAGGTGCTGCGTGTGGGAGGCCCACCTGAGGATTGTTGCCAGCAGCGTAAGAGGCAGAACAGAAGAAGGAAGGCTGTTGGGAGCTGGTAGAAGCTATTGGGAGCCCGTTGGAAGAGGAGAGAAGCTATAAGGCGTTGTTGTTTTTCTTGGAGGAGATTGTCACGCTGGCTTTCCTGATGAACTTGTCTGTTTTCATCCTCCAGGGAGCTCAGGACCTTGTTGTTGCTAAGAATGGCTTCGGTTCACTGTGGGGGAGCTCTGGTCCTCACTTTGAGCATCACTTCCTTACTCCAGAGGGGAAGATGGTGCACTGCTCAGTCTCCTGGAGATTATTGTGTTGGCTTTCCTGATGGAAACTCAGCTGTCCCAATCATCAGAGGAGCTCAGGACCTCACTGTTGCTGAGGATGTCTATGGTACTTTTCAGGGGAGCTCTGGTTCCTTGTTGCTTCCTGGCTCCAGTGGAGATCCCTCAGCCTGCTGGCACAGATCCTACATCCTGCTGGTACAGACTTTGTAGCTTCCACCACTGACCATCAGGCCTTCCCAGTGCAGATCCATGAAACAGGCCTGCATGAGATATTTTCATGGGCTCTAGGCCTCCACCTGACCTCATGGGAGGCATTGTTATGGGCTCTAGTTCTTCAGCTGAACTCATGCAGGACATTATCACGGGATCCAGGCCCTTAGCTGGATTCTTTGGTCTTTAGTGTGTGGACAGCTTTCCTGCACTCTCTTGTATATGATTCTCTGGGTGACTATTATAAATAATCTTGTAAAATATGTGTCCTGTATTATATTGTTCTTCTTGCAAAAACCTCAAACCATAACACCGTATATGAGTGAGATGATGCTGTACATATCTTTCTGTGCCTGACTTATCTCATTTCACCTAATGATCTCCAGCTCTACCCATGTTGTTCCAAATGGCCTAAGTTTTATTCTTTTTATGGCTGAGTAGTATTCCATTGTTTATATATACCACAATTTCTTTATCTATCCTTAATTTGTCTTTATATTTTGGCTATTTTGAATAGTGTTGCAATGAACAAGGGAGGGCAGATGTCTCCTTGGCTTATTGATTTCATTTCCTTTGTGTACATATCACTATAATGGGATTGCTAGATCATATAGTGGTTCTATTTTTATTTATTTGAGGAATTTCTACAGTGTTTTCCATGGACATTTTACTCATTTACATTCCCACCAACAGTGAGCAAGGGGTCCCTTTTCTCCATATCCTCAACAGCACTTGTTATCGTTATTCATTTTCATAACAACCATTCTTACTGAGGTGGGGTGATATCTCTTCATGGATTTGACTGCTTTTGCTTGGTGATGAATGTTAGTGAGCACTTTTCATGTACCTGTGGTTCATTTGTATGTCTTCTTTTCAGAAATGTCTATTTAGATCTATTGCCCATTTTTAAATGAGGTTGGTTTTTTTAAGGTTTTTATTTGTATTAGTACATGTTTACATTAGTACATGATTACATTGCTCATGGGAAGTTGGTACATGTACATAACACATCTTCACTCTTTTTTCATCTCCTTCCCTTCCCCTCCCTCTCCTCCCTTCTCCTTCCATCTCTTGATCCCCTTCCCTTTTGGAAAAGATCTATCTCCATTTTTCCCATTATCTATTTTTAACTTTCTCTTTATTTATATTTTGGGCTTTTCTTATTACTAAGTTTTTGGAATGTCATATATTCTAGATATCAACTGTTTGTCATATGCATACATTGCAAATATTTTCTTTTATTCTGTAGGTTATCTGCACTTTGAGGGTTTTCCTTCACGCAATCCCAGTTACCTTTTATTGGGCTTTAATTTCCTGTGCTTTTAAGATCTTGTAAAAGAAAACATAAATTTCAATATCCTGAAGCATTTACCTTATTTTTTTCTAGTAGTTTATTATTTTAAGTCTTACATTTAAGCTGTTAATGTAGTTTGAATGGATTTTTGTAACTTTTGTGTCAGAGAGAAGCCTGGCTTTATTCTTCTACATTTTGATATCCAATTTCCCCAGCACCATTTATTGAAAATACTGTCCTTTCTCCAGTGCGTGTTCTTCACATCTTTGTTGAAAATCAATTGGCTGCAGATGCCTGGGTTTACTTCTAAGCTCTCTTTTCTGTTCTGTTAGCTTATATGTCTGATTTTATGCCAGTACTAAGCTGTTTTGGTTACTACAGCTTTGTAGTATGTTTCATAGTCAAGTAGAATAATGCCTCCTTTTATGTTTTATTTGCTCAAACTGGTTTTGGCTATTCAGGGATTTTTGTGGTTTCACATAACTTTTAGAATTGTTTTCTCTAGTTTTGTGATGAATGTCATTGGTATTTTGACAGGGATTACATTGAAATATATA
>NW_004955535.1:3423966-3471849 GCF_000276665.1 Chinchilla lanigera
ATATATATATCTTGTCAATTTAGGTGAATAAATAAAGAAGATCTGGGATTGGATCATTCCAAGCACAGGAAATTGTCATGGAAAAGACCAAGAGACAATAACTGTTATGGTTTGTGTGTGGATGTCCCCGCAAATCCTCATACAGTTATGGGGTAGGCTTCTAGATATTTGACTGATCCATAATCTGATGCTGGGATTATGGATGTGAGTGCCACACCCACCCTAGGGTGGATAGTTTCCATATGTAAGGGAGAGGAAGTGGCTGCTTGTGGCCATCCCTCCCTTTTGCTCTGGCTGTTTTTTGCTGTTTTTCGCTGCCAGGAACAGTTGTCCTGTGCCATGTGCCACTCTGCCTTGGAGCCAGCCAAGTATGGACTGAAACCTCCAGAAACTGTAAACTAAATAAACCTTTCCTTCCTTAATTTTGGGCATCAGGTATTTTGTCTCGGCAATGAAAGAAAAGTAACCAAGACAGAATTTGTAGTGAATTGACAATTGGTGGGTAACTTGTAACCCCCAGCTCAACTGATTAAACATGGTGCTGGGTGTGGGAAGCCCACCTGGGGATTGTTGCCACCAGCATAACAGGCAGAACTGGAGGAGAAGTTAGGCTGTTGGGAGTGGAGAAAGGCTGTTGGGATTAGTGGAAGCTGTAAGGAGCTGTTGTTTGTTTTGGAGGAGCTTGTCATGCTGGCTTTCATGATGAACTTGGCTGTTTTCATCCTCCAAGGAACTTGGGACCTCGTTGGCCCTGGGAATGGCTTTGGTTCACTTTGGAGGAGCTCTGGTACTCACTTTGAGCATCACTTCCTGGCTATGGAGGGGAAGATGGTGCACTGCTGGTCTCCAGGAGAAGCTTGCTGTGATCACTTTCCTGATGGGAACTCAGCCATCTTTATCATTGGAGGAGCTAGGGACCTCACTGTTGCTGAGAATGGCTGTGGTACCTTTCAGGGGAGCTCTGGTTTTTCTGAGCATCGGTCCCTGGCTCCAGTGCAGATCCCTCAGCCTGCTAGCACAGATCCTTCATCCTGCTGGCACAGACTTCCTAGATTTCATCACTGACCTTTGAGCCTTCCCAGTGCAGATCTATGAAAGAGGCCTGCATGAGACATTGTCATGGGCTCTGGGCCTCCAATCAGATCTGTGGGAGGCATTGTTATGAGCTGTAGGTATTCAGCTAGACTCATGCAGGACATTTTCGTGGGATCCAGGCCCTCGGCTGGATTCCTTGGTCTTGGTGTGTGGACAGATTTCCCTCACTCTTTTGTATATCATTCTTTGGGTGATTATTATAAATAATCATATAAGTATGTGTCCTGTATTATATTGTTTCCCCTTGCAAAAATAAGCCCCAAATCAACACAATAACCATTTTAGTGTCTTCTAGAAATGGCAAGAAAAGGTGATATATCTGTAAAAGAGTGAATGATAGAGACAGGATTAAGAGTTGAGGTCAATGACAAAGGCAGTTTTAGCACAATGTTAAGGCCATTGGAATTTGTGAGGACTTGATTTGATGGGAAGTCTTTGATGGGTTTTGAAAGCATTCACTGCTTAAAAAAAATCTCTAAGCCCTGAGCTAAATTGTGATATTTTAAATAGCTGTTTTCTCCTTCCCTCATCCAATCAACAACAAACAAAAACACACAAAAACACCCTTATGTATTAACTGAAAGTAGGTAGTCTGTTAATGTTCTGTAGAGAACCAAAATTTTGTTAAGACAATAGAGTTCACAGAGGGAAACAGCTATTGCAAGATCAGCTGGGAGAGGGACAGAGCTAGTGGTCCTTCATCAATGGAAGGGTGTCTATAAGGTAACATAATAAATTAAAACCTATCTCCAGACTTCTTAGGTTGCTCCTTTCCACACCTCCAAAAATTTCTCTATTTGCTCCTTTTTAATAAGACCCTTACTGATGTTCCTCTGAGAGAAGACACTTATCATTAATTAGACAAGATCTGAGTGGAGACTGTTTCATGCTGGAATGGGCCCACCTCACTTCTTCCTTAAAGTCCCAACTCCGAGGAAGGGGGAAATGACAGTGCAAAGTCAAAAGAAATGAAGGATGCTGTAGTCTGAGAGATAACTCTCAAATACTATGAACTCCAGAAGAAAGAGTAACACCATCCAGCCTGTTTCTCCCTACTTTATGGATTTAGAAATTTAGTCCCAGTCAGGTAAAATTACATTTTTGTCAGGGATGTGAAGCTAATTTTTGGCCATGTCCAGTCTAGAACCCAGGCTCTCAGTGAAATTCCCTGTCTTCTAAGAAGTATCACCTTCCCTCTAGATAGGCAGGCTGCCTTCAGGTAGCATGACACCATCCCATCTGCACAGCCTATAATGTGGATACCTGTCATTTCCTCTCTTCTTGGAGTTTCTGTGGCCCAAAGATTGTTACCAGAACAAGATTGTTCTTCCAGAACAAGTTCAGAAAGCATATGTAAAATATATTTCAGAAGCCCCAAAGACTGAGCTATAAAGCAACTATCAACTAGTAGGTGTTATGATTTGGATCTAGAATATCCCCTGAAAGACTCATGTGCAGAGGCTGGGCTTTTGGAAGGGGATTGGATCATTAGGGTGTTATAGTCATCAGTGGGATTAACCCATTGAAGAATCTAATGCTGAACATGCTTTTAGGAGTCAGGTCTGGTCAGAAAAATTGTGTTACTGGGCGTGTGACCTTAAAGGGTTTATCTTTCTCCTTGGATTCTCTCTTCACTCTCTGCTTCCTGGCCACCATGATGTAAGCAGCTTTTCTCTGCCAGACCCTTCCACCAAGCCCTTCCTAGCTTGGATCTAGCTGACTATGGACTGAATCCTTTAAAACCTGTGAGCCAAAATAAACCTCTCCTCCTTGAAGTGGTGAATGTTGGGTATTGTCTCTTGACAATGAGAAAGTGACTAAGACCATATAAAAGTACCAGTTTAGTTCTCCCGTTTAATGGACCTGAGGCATTCCAGGAGACAAAGAGAATTCCCAAAGAAATGAAAATTTATAATACCCTTCTAGACCAAGAAGCCCTATTCCAGGGCTTTGCATACTCTCATAATATCTAGGGCAATGCCATAAACAAGCCCCTGCATTAAAAGCCAACAGCTTTTGCTGGACAGGCGTGTTCTAGACAAGAACCATGTGAATGGCCTTTCAACAGAGAAACCACTTAGTCCCCATTACCTGATCTAGTTTTTGCTAAATACCAAACCACTCCAAAAAATAGTGGTTTAAAATAAAAAGTACTTATTATTTCTCCTGATCCTGTGGTCAGCTGGGAGGTTCTTCCAGTCTGGTGATTGCCTTAGGGTTGTAATGAGCACTATGAGGGTGCTAATTCCAAAGGGCGGGGGCTACTCAAGATTCTTCTTGTGTCAGGTTTGTTACAATCCCAAGGCCAACTGCAGATTTAAGAAGGAGGGAAACATACTCCACTTCTTGACGGGAGGAGTGACAAACTTACCTTGCTTACAGAGATGATAGAAACCTGGGGCCTTCATTTTTTCTTTTTCAATCAACCATGCTATTTGTAGCAGAAGAAATAGTCTTCATCCAGTTTTATGTTATAAATTTTTTCTTATCCCCTGTATAGTACATTGTTAAAATTGTAACATTGTACATTGTTAAATATACTATACTTCACTTTCTTGTTTCCTGAAATCACTTGCTTTGACTCTGTGTAGGGTCAGGAGTCTGTAGACAGGGAAAAAAAAATAGAATAGGGGCCTTATTAGGTCTTCTGGCTAATCCTCACTAGAAGGAATTAAAAGCAAATGTCACTAGAAAAATTCCCCGGTGAAATATGTCAAGGACGGGGAGTAGAGAAAGAGAGAAAATCCAGATGGGGGAGGGCACCAAATAGCCTTGGGACTTGTACCAGGAGACCAGAGGAAGAGCTGAAGGGCAGATCATAAAGAGGAAAACAAGGGCACCAACTATAAGCTACCCCCACCTCCAGTGAAGGATGGGGAAGACAAAAGAGGGGCTAACAATCTTTAAGGCAGTATGTCCTCACACCTATGCACTAACATGTACATGTATGTACATGTGTAGTCACTCCAGGGTCACTGTGTTATTCACTCTAGAATCACTGTATTATTCACTCAAGGGTCACTACAGAATACAATAGATATCCACATGCCCCCTTGCTAACTCTAGGCTAACCGTGCATAGGGTACCCCCTTGCTGACTAGACTCCCACCCGAAAGAGAAGGCCCTGAAAGATAGGTCAAGGACAAGTAAACAAATAAACAGGAAAAAGCTATATATAGACCACTGAAAGAGATGACATTAGGCAGAGATGCCCAGAAACCAACCCAGTTATGGAAAATTCCAGGTGTGGGGAAGGGTCTCTCCCCTCCCTATCAATGCAGCCGAGAACAAAGGTCCTTGGGGCCTCCATCTTTCCAGAAACCCCTACCATGATCCCTTCTTATCAGGGTAGCTATCTAGCTCCCCCTTTTCATCTTCACAAATGCAGAGTCTTCCTTTTGTTAAACTTTGTCCCCTTTAATTTTTTATTGTGGCTGAGTTTATGATCTTGGTGCAGTGCTCAAATGGCAGAGCAGTGTTGCCTGAACCCAGGATGTGACATCTTTTGTTCCCTGACCAGGAACCAGATGTGACATCTTATTTTGATACCTACAGAGACATTGCAATACTTGAACATAAAATTCTGGAGCCGGGGATATAGCTCAGCAACACAAGCACTTGCCTGGAAAGTGCAAGGTCCTGAGTTCAATTCCTGGCACCAAAGAAAAAGAACATAAAGTTCTAATAAATGTAGTTAGTTTTCCATATCATTGACATTATATATATTTCATCTATGTACTAGCTGTTTTTATTCTCAGAGTCATTCATGAATGCAAGTAAAATTTTTTAAATGCATCTGCTTCTCTATTAAAGATATTTTACAAGAAAGTTTTACTCAGGAAGTCTGCCTGTGGACAGTGCTTCCTGCTCATTAGAAATATTACAATTTACATTGAGCAGATCAACATGCTAGAAGAAAGTAGCAAACTAAACATGAAATATAAATCTGGGCATGGTGACACACACCTGTAACCCCAGCACTCAGGAGGCTGAGGTAGGAGGATCACTTTGAGTTCAAGGTCAGCCTGGACTACATAGTGAGTTCAAGGCCAGCCTGAACTACATAGTGAGACTCTATTTCAAAAGAAAGAAAGAAAGAAAAGGAATATAATGTGGTAATACATTTGTTAGTTACCTTGATTTAACAATTCTATAATGTATATCTGCTTTAAAACATGCTGTACACATCAAACACATAATTTTATAAGTGGTCTTTTAAAAGAAAATAAATTTGGGAATAAAATGTATACTGTTTGGCAAGTCATATAATTTAAACATCAAAGAACCCTTGAGGCTGTGGAGGACAAAGAACTCTCAACTGGTAGGGAAGTTCCAGGGGCTGTTCTTATTCCTGGCCAGTTCTGAGCTCTTATACTGTACATTTGGGCCTTCATATCTATTGGTTTGCATCCATGGATTTAACAAACTGTGGATCAAAAATATTGAGAAAAAATATTTGTATCTGTACTGAACATGTATACACTTTTCTTGTATTTTCCAAATAATACAGTGTAACAACTATTTACATAGCATTTATACCTTATTAGTTATCATAAGTAATCTAGAGACTGAGATTTAGTACAGTAGAGAATGGTGGCAAATGCCTGTAATCCCAGGACTCTGGGAGGCTGAGGCAGGAGGATCACAAGTTCAAGCCCAGCCTGCATAGCTTAGACCCTATTTCAAAATAAAAAAAGGGTCAGGGATGTAGTTCAGTGCAAAGATTCTGGGTTCAATCCAAATACTGTTTAAGAAAAGATTTAAAGTATACAGGAGGACATGCACAGGGAATATAAAAATACTATGCTATTTATAAGGCACTTGAACATCCATAGATCTTGTTAATAAGCACAAGGGTCCTTTTTCAACCCGCCCCCCATGAATAACAAGGAATGACAACGTGTTTTTTAGGCATTATTGTATGGTTATTTAAAGGCCAGAATTACATTTACAGGAAATTCAACAATATATTTTTCTGCACATACACTATTTTCTCTCTAGCTCAGTTCTTAAATATTGAGAAAACACACAATCTCATGAAGACTCTAGGGTATAGGAGCGAGGGAGTGCCAAGGAGCCTGTGATTAATTTTAGGTGTTGAAAATTTCTAAAAATGACTAACTTCTCATGGATACTGGTGACATTCAATATATTTAAATTTGGAAAGATCTAACCTTGGTCTTCCTTCCTGCTGGATGATTCTAGAATTTTATGAAATAAATTCAGTCAAATGTAGCCTGTCTATTCTACAGTCATAAAGAGAACAAAGAAAGACCACTAAGAAGCTGCTTCACATGCTAATCTTTTCTCATAAATAGCTTTCCATATAACACATGAATTCACTCTTCTCTCAAAAGCATCCCTGAGACATAGTAATTGCCCTTATGCTAATCTATAGTACTTTCTCTCTATATATACATTGAAATATGTCTACGTAGCTTCATAGGAGAACATTTTTTTCTTCAGATGTGAAGAGGCATGAAGTTCTGGTGTGTTTATAACATGTTTGGCCATCTCATTTTTCAGAGTATAAATATGTCATTAGAATATCACAGGGGTTGCCACGCTTTTTCAATAAATGGCTGGAAATTAAGAATTTTAGGCTTTGCAGGTCGCATGGTCTGTCACTACTATCAAACTTGACTGCTGTAGAATAGAAGCCACCATAAGCAATCTATAACTCATGGGCATGGCTGTATTCAAATAAAACCTTAGGTATGGACCCTGAATTTTGAGTTATATCTACTTTTTAACATGTCATGTAATGTCATTCTTTTAAAAGTCTTTTGCAAGCGTCTACAAATGTCAGGACCACTCTTGGCCCTTGAACAGTAAAAAAACAGGCCATGGGTCTGATTTTGCCAACAAATCAATTTGCCAACTCCTGACATAGTTCATTAATTAATGACAAAGAACAGAAATTCTAAACTTGAGCAATCCAGCATCATTTTGGCATCTCTATTTTCTCTATGAATATAGTTCTGTATGAAAGCTAATCTCTTTAAATTTTTAGCAACTCTGCTTTTATATATAACCACAGGGAAAAACTGTTTCTCTGTGCTTCTCTTTTTTTAAGTGAAGATAAAAGCCATTTGATAGCAAATTAGTTTTTCTTTTCTTTATTGGCACATAATTGTGTGAGTTGAGGCCTTTCCTTTTCCTTATTTATCCTTTACAAAGCTTCAGATTTCTTTGTCTGAGTGACATAACAATGATCTGTGAATTGGCAACGTGAGTAATAAATCACTAAGTTGTAGAACAAAGCTCATTCTGATAATGGTAGCTCATTCCTCTGTCCCAGAATCAGCAAATTCCATCCTTCAAGACCTTCCATTAGTCACTGCAGTCCTAGCCTTACATTGTCTTTGATTATAGCATATCATAAAGATCTGTGTTCAATCTGATCTGTTTTTGATTTTCCAATTTAGATCTCAAGAAGTGAATAAAATCTTTGTCAGCATTCTGATAGCAGTAGTACTTCGCACTTTGTTCACCATGTTTTTTGTACCTTGTGCTGCTCTCTATGCTGATGATACATAGAGAATGTTTCGCAGTGTTCACATTTACCTCATTGGCTTCAGCGTTTCTGTGTGATACAGAGGAATCTGGATGTCTCCATGTTCAGGTAAAATTACTCCATAGTTCATCTTATACCAAATCAGTTAGGCAGGTCTGAGGAATCTTTTAATGTTATTTTACCATCCAATGCTTTACAACTTTTTGGGGAAAATATTATGCTGGATTTATTTATTAGTGGATTTTGCTTTTTAAGTGACTTTTTAAAAATACTAAATTTATTCTCTTACCCCATAGTCAAAGTGCTATTACATCAGTCTGTTTTTAGTGGTAAAAGGCAACCTGAGGTTCTTCTGAGGCACTTCTGCCAGGGTATTATTTATACCTTCCTCCTTCTTGGTGTTATGTAAACATTTATCACCTAAAAACAGCCCAAGAAACTGTATTTTTCAGTGGAAGCCCTTTCCTTCTTCAGATCAGCCATGAATTCAACCTAACTCCACGATTCCTGTGTGCTTAACAGACACTGAATTTTGTGCCAGACACAGTTAAAGGTGCAAAGATTAGTGAGATATGACCAACCTTAAGATGTTACACTTTCCCTGAGAAGAGCCCTTGACAGAATAGAATATACAGGTGGAGTTTTAGGTGGAAGACTTTAGAGAATGCAGAGAGTATTGAGCACAGAACTCACAGCATGTGCTTTAAACCTCATTTACAGTACATATTCTAGTACTGCAGTGGGCTGAGGGTGCAGTCAGTGGTAGAGAACTTGCCCAGTATGCATAAGGCCCTAAATTCCAAACCCCATACTAGAATGAAAGAAGTACTGCCCACTATTATTGACTTTGACTTAATCAAAGGAGGCAGGTTCTTTTTGGCTTTGGAGTTAAACTACCAAACTTTAAACCATAGAATTTAAAAGTACTTATTCCCTATACCTAATAAATTTACTTAGGACTCCTGAAGGGGTTTAAAAAAGATTTTTGAAAAGGATGCTCTATGAGGCCTGACTGCTTTTCTGTTTTGACTTTATCATGTAGTACAGTCAAAATTTTCCTCAGGGATTCCCCCAAACAAACAAACAATCCATTGAACTGAAGAACTAGCATGATTGATTTCAAAAAAGTAAACTGAATTGATCATTTGGGGAACTGACTATTCAGTTCACTCAAATTGGTGGAGTTGTAACTAAGCTCAGTTCAGCCTGGGCACAGACAGCTACAGGTTAAATTTATGTCCAGGAAAGCAGAGGACCAGTTAGTAAGGATCAGAGGAGAGGTAAAGAACAGGGTTAAGAACTGAGTAAACTAATAGTTAACAGATCTGAGATGATGTGGGCAGAGTAATCACTGAGCCCAAACTCAACAGACAGGCAGAGCCCAGAGGTGTAAATCAACCAAAAATCTAAGCCAGTGAACCCAAATGAAACATCTTAAGGGACAAGAGAGAAGAAACAATTCATCAGAGAATCAAATCAAAGGTGAAGAAAGGCCTGGATCAAAAGACTCAAAGCCTTGTTGGCTTCAACTAAAATTTTTCACTCTTCTCCTGTGAAACCCTGGACCAAACCCCCAGGCTGTTTGCAAGAGCTGATAATTATGAACACTTGACTCCAGTGAAGAGAAAATTAAAAAGATTGTAGTTGCCTGAAGCAGAAGTGGAGGGAAATAGTATTTCATTTCACGTCTTTAAATCTATCATCAGGAAGGTATTTTTTTTAAAGACATACACCCATCATTAAATTAGTACTTAATTTAGTAGACCGTGAGGTTTAACTATTGGGATTAAACTTCAGCTAAAAATGGATCCTGAAACTCCTGAGAATGGCCACAAAAATACGGTATAAATCAAGAGCTTCAAGCTCTTCATTCCTTTTAGTTCTAACTCCACAAGCACTTAAATGGATAACAAGAAAGTTGAAGTAGGTATATATTTTCTTCTTCTCCCTTTCCAAGGCAGCACTGTTTCTCTTCCTTACAAAGTACTTTATGTGAGAGTCTTCAGATAAAAGATATTGCTCTGATAAGTGCAGGTTCTATTGGAACACAGCCTGTCACCACCAGCTCGGCCACCCAGACTTCTTTCTGTGCAGCACAGTGGAACTCAAAAGAGCAGCGGTTGGCCCAGTGGAGGGGTCTCACGGACCAGCAGCTGTCAGTGTATTGTTTAAATACTTGCTGTTCCTCCATGGTGAGTTTTCCCCCAGAAAAGGGCTGAAACCAACACATGACCCTTTTGTATAATCTATATAGACTGTTGGTTTACTGCAGAGCACTTGAAATCAGAAATACAAAAGCTTTCTTTGAGTGTTAAAACAAAGCAGCTCCTGACTTGCTCAGAAAATGTGCATTGTGGAGATTCTTATCTGAATTGGCCTTTGATTTCCGGCCAAGTTTAGAGGAGTGTGGTCTAATAATAAAACAGCAAAGCAGTTTGAGTAGTAAATTCACATGAGATTTTGTTCAGAGAATATGGAGATAAAATCCAAAATAGAAATTCTCAAAACAATCACCAGACCAATAAATTCCATTCCACCAGCTCCCTCATGATGAAAATAAAGAACAAAAGAGCAAAAGCCCTTATGTTAGAAAGAATAGCTTGTTTTCTTTCTTTTAAAAAAAGTTTTATTGGATGTTTCTGATTATTAAAAAGTACAGACTAATTGCAGAAAATCAGAAAATATCCATGGTCTCTCCACTCTAAAATAGAGTTTTTCCTGCAGACAGCTATTCTGTTTATGTTTTAAAATGTAAACTTTATCTTGCTACATGTACAATTTCGTGGGAGTAGGTTATTCTTGAAACACTAGTGAAGGTCAGTTAAATCTTCAGCAAATATAAACTGTGAAGGTTGGTTGACGACAATAATTCTCACTTCTCTGATATACTTTCTTCCATGGCTGCTGCCAAATATAATACATCTTACAGGATCAAAAGAAACAGTGACACTTTAACAAGAGGAAAACAGTCAAGTTAGACAGAGCAAGTCAGAGTGGAATCAAGGGCTGGTCTTTGCCTTTTGACAGTTCCTCTGTGTTAATCAGCAAAAACAAACTTGTGAACTGCTCATTTCATCCTATCTCACTGCACAACCAATCTAGCACCCACTCATTTGGCTCCTGAGTGAAAGGAAGGTGTATGCTAGAGGGAGCTGGCTGAATGCAAATAAAACTTCTGTGGCAGATGAGTATGTGTCTCTGAATACAAGAGCATATATGTACATGCATTCATATCTCATACGTATACATATACCTGTACATATATAAGTACCTCCAAATAAAGCCATTTAAGCTTTCTGAATGGCAATACTAAGTAATCATGAACCAGCAATTGTGCTGAAAGCTACCATGTACTAAATATAAACTAAGTTCTGTGCTTATGGCTCTACTTGCATTATCCAATAAATTTTTTTCTAATCACTCTATTAAATCTGCAACTTACACCCCACCCACCACCCCAGCACTCTTGATTCTCCTTGCCATACTTTGTTGTGCACTTTTTTTAGTAATACTTATTACCTTTTAAAATATTTTATAATTAACTTATATTTTTTCTGTTATTATATCTTCTATCATTGTCTTTTTTTTCCACTGATATCATTCAAGATCCTAGAAAAGTTTCTGACATGTAATACGGTTTCAATAAATATTTGTTGAGTGGGCAAATGTGTGAATGCATTATTTCATCTTTATAACAACTCTTAAAGATAGAAAACACTGTTTCTTTTTTTTTTTTTTTTTCTCTGGTACCGGGAACCGAACTCATGACCTTGCACTTGCCAGGCAGGTGCTTTTGCCGCTGAGCTAAATCCCCAGCCCCGAAAATACTGTTTCTATTTCAGAGACATAGAAGTTCCAAAAATTTCCCATAGTCACACAGCTGGTAAGTAAAATAAATTTGTACGTAAATCAAATCTCTGTCATCTCCAAATCTTCTCTTTTTAAATAGTGATTCCCCAGTCCATTGCTATACCACAAACTGTTTGGTATTTACTGGTCCAGACAAGTGAAATTAAAAGTAAGCATTTGAAATGTTTATAGAAATTTGATATTGCTGCAACATTCACGAAAATGTAAATCAGTGGACTCGTTTCATTGAACAGGGTGTGGATCAGTTTGCATGTTGTTGAATTTGCCTCCTGAGTTACATGTGGTACAAGCTGCACACAAGGGATGCACAGTGGGAATGTATAATACGGTACATCGTGTTTTAGGATTACTTTGTGAAAAATAACTCAAAAGTATAAAAACCAGGAAAAAAACCCTTTGGGCTTTTTTTGGTTATCAAAAAATTTATAATTTAAATTTTTGTAGAGACTTAACATTCTTAACTAAATTAAGGAAGCAAGTTTTATACTTATTATTATTACTATTATCATTATTTTGGTACCGGGAATTGAACTCTGGACCTTGCACTTGCCAGGCAGGCGCTTATGCCACTGAGCTACATTCCCGGGCCAAGTTTTATAATTTTGATCCTGAATTACACTGGAAACAATAAGCTTTGCTACACATTTCTGTCATGAAGATATATCATTTCTCCCATCCCAGAACTAACTAGGCCCAACAGTGCTTAATTTCCAAGATCAAATAATATTGGGTGCATTCAGGGTTGTAGATAAATATACCATTTCTTATCGCAAGCACCAGTGGTAAATTAAATGAAACTAACCAAAATGAGTCTGAAAAATGAAGGTAAAAGTATTTGTGCTGATTTTATTCAGAACTGTTTTCCTTCAAGCGGGTGGGATCGAATGTGTAGCTGTTCCTGATACCAAAGCACTTAAAACAGTGTATTACTTCTGGCTACTGTTTAGCTAAAAGAAGCAGTAGAAAATATCACAAGGTAAGCAGCATTTACATACTAAAGATAAGGAAATAAGTTCAAAACAAACCAAATTTGATAGAAGGGTGACTGTGAGAGAAGGGGCTAGGGGGACAGGAACAGCTGAGGCCAAGGACATAATAGGAGGTAGAGATGATCAAAGAATGTTATATGTGTGTATTAAAATGCCACAGTGAAACCAGTTCATTACTGTGTATAATATGCACTAGTAAAAAGGCAAAAAAATTGTACCCCATAAGAGAATAATTGTAAATTTAAAAAAAAACTTTGAAATAATAAATATGAAAAAAACTTTTAAAAATAGTATTAACATATAAAGCTGACAGAAATAGATGTCCAGTTTTGCACATGGAAATTTTAGTGTTATATAAGCTTTTTATAGAATAGTTTGCTAAGACTAAAATCCATGCACAGTTGCCAAGACATTAATGAAGGAAACAAGAAAGATATTTGTCTGGAAATACTGGGTAAATTTGGTGGCAAAATCCATTTTCCAATGACAGGAGTGCATGGGCTAGTTTATGGATAATCTACTGATAGAAAACATAAAGCTTGCAAAAGGTTTTCTGTTGCAGCTTGATGCCATAACCAAAGAGGTCACAGAGTCATGTTTTAGTGTGTGCACAATTCTAACATGATTGGAAATTTGAAGATAGAATTTTTTTCAATCTCATTGCTGACAAACAAAACTAGCACTTAAATGTATAAAACAAAGAAGACAAATGTTTTGTATGATAAAACACTGACCATAGATGTGATCTGAAGTCTGGTTTGGTGTAGAAGTAATGTTTGGAGGGCTCAGCTTAAATTATAAACATTTTTAACAGTTACTCAGTTGAAGGCACCCCCAAAATGTAAATCAATGCATTTTCCTTCATCAAGAAAATCTTTCTACAAAGATCCTATCCGCTGAACTAACCAGAGTACTCATGATGTGGTAAAATCAGATAATTACATAAAATCTAATGCATTATGCCTCATATTATTCCTTATTATTTTTGTGACACTATAGAAACATAAACAGTGATATTGCATGCTGGGATGATGATTATCAACAGGAAAGTTGCGGTGAGAGTGTTTGAACTACAGTGTAAACTCAGTGTTCTACCAAGATAAGAAAGTAATTTAATCCAACTTCTAAAAATATAAGTGGGACACTCAGTTCGACTTTTTTGCCCTGTATTTTAACATATTTATGACCTAAGCTGTGTATTTATCCCATACAAGGATGTGGTACAACATGTTTTCCAATGACCGATAAAATCTAAAGCCCCAAACAAAAATTAGAACGTTGGAAGAACAGTTTTCATAAACTGTGATGACATGTACCATAATTTCAAAATTATGCTTGATTAGGTAATGATATTAATATTGCACATCTGCATAAATTCTCTCTGAATATTTTACAAATCTGATAGAACATTTTGAACTTTATTTTCCTTCAAAAAAATTCCTACAAAGAAGTATAGGGATCTTTAACCCATCCTTTTCAACAAAAAGTAAATTCAGTTATAACTTTACAAGATTCACTGTTAGAACTGGCTTCTGATGAAAAATTGAAGATGAATTTTGAAGATATGGCACTGAATATCCTTTTTGGACAAAAATTGTAAACAACATCTGGAGTTTGCTGAAAATGCCTTGAAAATCTTCCAAACTTATGTAATATTGATCTCTCTATGACTCTTATTAAAACTATATCTATAGCTATATCTATCTATATATATCAGCTATTCATTCTACTCCAAGTGTAGTGGTGTGTAGATAAGCAAGTAGTAAGGTCATTTGTAATATCAACAACTTCAGAATACTGACAGTAGGTATGGGGCTTCATGCATGTAATACCAGCTCTTTGGTAGTCTAAGATAGGAGGATCACAAGTTCAAGCCTAGCCTGGGGAATGTAGTGAGACCTTGTTCCAAAATAAAAAGTAAACATGATCGGGCAATGTAGCTCCATAGTAAAGGGTCTCTGGGTTCAAACCCCATACTGGGAAAATATTCAAAGTTGATACAATGTTTGAACACACATTCTACCAGTATTTTTTACCTTCAACATACCCATGCGTAAAGAAAGTCTGAAATAAACAGGAAATATGTGTATTGCCATATCTTTCCTTTTCTACGTCTCCATTTTCAGCCTCAGTGTTTGTCTAATACAGGAAAGTACTGTGAATAATTAAGAAAAGATATGATTGGGTTCCTTGGTCATTTGGACTTTCTTTGAATGTCCTCATTTCTGCATTTGAAGCAAGTTCTGGCTCGAATGGAAAGTACACCCTCTTGAGAGCTGTCAGTGCTCTCCTTGCTGGGTCACAGATATGCTAATAAAGTGAATACCCTTACCTTTTGTACTGCTTTGAGTTGCACTAAAATCCCTTGCCTGTGGGTCTACTAGAATTCTGTGTTGATGGGGCATTGCGGGCATTGTATGCTAACAAGGCAGCAATGAACTGCAGAGCTATAGCACACAGGAAGTAAAGTGTGTCTCTTCTGTTCACATGCAAATGCACTGTCCCATTAGGATTCACTTTCAAAGGTAAAGCACTCAGTCAACAGTGGGCCTTTCTGAACACAGAGCCTTATGTGCTACACTCGTGAAACTTGCCTTATCCCAAAGTGCGGTCTAGACGCATGTGGGAATAGGTGGTCGGTGGACCAAGATTCTCAGTAGGCCTACCTCCTTGGTTCTGTGGGCTCTTCACCCCAATGAGAGAGCTGTGGCTGAAAGAGGGCTCAGGTAGTATTTTCCATAGGCCAAGTTCCAAGGCAGTGGCCCCTGTGATCCAGTCTAAAGGCATGACAGACGGTGACTTCCTCTCCAAAGGGAAAACTGATGAAAGTGGCAGGTTTTGAGAGAAGAGATTTATTGTGTCCTCAGCCAAGCGTATCATCTAGACTCGATGCATATTCATGAATGTTTGAATGCACACACGGAAAACTAGTGCTTGTGCAATGGAATAGATGAAAACATGTGTTTTAATGAAATGACAAGGGAGGGGCTGGGGATTTAGCTCAGCGGCAAAAGCGCCTGCCTGGCAAGCGCAAGGTCGTGAGTTCGGTTCCCGGTACCGGAGAAAAAAACCAAAAAAAAAAAAAAAAAAGAAATGACAAGGGAGAGTGAATATGGCATGGAGAATGCAGCCCTATGTTCAAAGTCAGTTCTCCCTCACAATTCGTTAAAATGTGACTTTATGGTGTGCTCTCACTGTGTATGGTTCCTGTGATGCTGTCCCACCACACAAAGAACCATCAAAGTACTATCTTTCATCTTCCTCTTTATGTATAAATTACCTCTTCATATTTTAAGTTGCCCACACTAACAAAATACTGCGTTCTGTGTCTTTTTGCCTCAGTTATGTTTTTCATCATTATATTCCTTCCTTAACCTTGAGATTTACTTTTCTCAAATTGCATTCCTCATATCTGGGATATAGGCTACTCTGTTGGTACAGTAAATGCATATGATAAAGAAAATGTGTGTCTGTTTTTATTCTCTAAAACCTAGGCAAGATTTGACCAAATCACTGTACTTATTTCACTGAATATAGTCATATGGAACTATGAGAAGTCAGTTCTTCTAAAGAAGAAAATGTGGCTCACCTATGTTTTTTTCTTTGGTGAACTGTGCCAAACTATTTGAATCCCATTATATGCATTTTTTTTCAGTTTGGTTAAGACAGTGGATTTTCTAAGATGTCTCACCAACAAAGAAAAAATATGCATATATTCACTGAAAGGAAATAGCCCACTAGCAAACTTTGAAAAGAATAACACCTTACCTTCTATTGATTGTAACTTACTCTGTTCTTTTTCATACATTCAATAAATTAAATAAATATTGCCTCTACTTTCTCTTTTTATTTTGATTATTGTATTTTAGCCAGGCACTTTGTACTTAGTCTCCAAAATTTCACACATGCTTATGAGTGGCACCTAACCTTTATGGAAGAAAAAAATCATTTTTTCCTTCTACCCTTTAAACCTTTAGAAATTCTCACTTCACTTTGGTGGTTGAATTCTCTCAATGCTGATCTTTGTTCTTCAAAAAAGATAGGTCTTGATTCACAGACCTAAGTCTTGTCTAGCTCACATATGTCATTTCCATTACCTTCAGCAATTCTAAGGCAATCTAATCAATAAAGATAATCCCAGATTTTAAAAGGCTATGCTAATTGCCTTGGTTCCTTTTATTCACTAAATCCTCCTTTATTCACCTTTCTTTAAAAGAGAATGGTAATTTTTCTTTAGAAATCAATAAACTCTCCCAAAGCCATTGAAGAGTCCGGAAAAAAGCTGTCAGGTAAAATTTTTATTTTATCTTAATTTCTTTCTATATTCATTGATCTCACTGGCTCAAAGATACAAAAATAAGAAGGGATCAGAAAAAAATGGAATATAGCCAGAACACAAAGTAATTAGTTAGCCACCTCTAGTACAAGTAATTGGCTTGTTTTTGATGTATATGAGGAACTAAGTCCTGATTTCTTGATTGTTTGATTGATGTTTAAAGCACAAGTGCCTGAGGAGAAATTTGAAAATTTTCTTATCATTGTACAATTTCCAATTGTATGAAATACATGATTTTCTATAAGTCATTCTCAGAATACATTGTATCATTTTCATGTTTCAGAGAAAGGCAATTTGGACCAGTTCCCCAGCAATTTGTGATGAAAATTTGATGACGAAGCAGTTCCACAGCAAATAGCATTTGCAAATATTTAGTGAGAACTAGCTATAGACCGCAGCCACCTTACCAGACACTGGGTATAAAAGGACACCTGAGACTGAGTTCTTGACTTCCCAAACCTCACAGTAAAGTGGAGGAAATAACAGTATAAATAAGGGACCATCATGAAATGTGCAGAGTTTTAACAAAGGTATACGTGCAGAGTAGCACAGAGAAATGGAGGCCCAGCATCAGTGGATGAGGATTGAGAAGAGTGGTTAAAAGCAGAGGCTATAGAATCAAATTGTCTGGACTTAAATCCTAGATCTGTGATTCACTGCATGATCTTTCAAGCTACCTTGCAGCTCTGTGTCTCTGCTTCTTCTTTAAAATAGTGATGATAATAGGACTCATCTTATCAGGTTGTTGCAAAGAGTAAGTGAAAAACTTAGTATTTGAAACAGAGCACTCAATAAATAGTAGCAGTTATTACCATACTAGATCACACAAAGAAGAGAGACAAGAATTGACATCAAAACTTAGATGGAGAAGTACAGGCTTCATGTTCTAGGTGTGTTCAGGGAATCACAAGCAGTTCTCAGGCTGGAGAACAGATTAAGAGGGACGTGAGAACAATGCTCCCTGCTCTGGACTACGGTGAGCATGTTTGCTACTCACTAGATGGGTGCTTGTGCATCTCAACCTGGTGTGATAGGCATAGATACTGAGTATACAAGGACAAATATTACTAATGGGTACATGAGAGAAAATGGCTTGATACTGAGACTAAAAATCTCACTGGGTTTAAATTTTGTGTGTCGTGTTAATTATTCAAATAATCCAGCAACAGTGCTGTGTAATGAACTCCAAAACTTCAGGAGCTTCCAGCAACAAACATGCATTTGCTACTTTAAAAGTAAGTTGCCTGACATTTGCCTTATTTCAATTGATTTTTACTTAGCCTGCTTGGGTTCAACTGGGATTGGTTCCAGATGGCAGGCTAGGTCTACTTCCCATGTCTCATTTTTAAGACCTGTAGCTACTAGTTAGTATGTGGCACATATTTCTGGACATACATTTCTGTGAACAATAGCTGACACTAGAGAGGAAGATCCAAACCATATAAATGTATTTAGAATCTGTTCACATCATATCAGGAAACATTCTGTTGACCAGAGGAAGCCACACAGGATAGGGAACTATGCTACTATATTCACATTTTGGCAAGAACTACAAAATCGTATGGAAAGGGGCACGGAGTATAACTCTGTCTTACGGGAGAGTGTAGGACAATAAGCTAATCTATCTTTAGGAGTTTTAGTTCATTTTTTAGATGAAAAGATCCACAAAAGTTATCACATTAAGGAAATGACTTGGTTAGATAGAAATTCTGGAAATGTAAAAATGATAGGAATTGATTCGAAAAGAGTAAATGTTCATCCTTGAAATGAAGTGGAAAGCAAATGGAGCAGGGAAAAACTGGAGGCACTGGGATTGGTACTTCTGGTGTGTGGGCCAGAAAAGATATGGTTAGGGCATAAGATTGGATGAAAGATATAAATGTGAAAAAAAATGATGAATTAAGACTAGAAAGACTTGGTGCCTGGCTAGATTTGGCAGGATTTAGACTGGGCAAGGTTGGTGAATGGCACAAACGTAGGATCGATCCAGGAGTTTCTAAGTTAGACAAGTAGGGGGATAGTGACAGTTTAACCTGAAAGAGAGAGGATTATAGGAAGAGCACTTTTCTGAGCAAGAGGAGACAGGAAGTTAGTAAATCTGCTTTTGATCAGTGTCGTGGCTTTGTAATGTGTCAACTTGCTTAGGTTAATTGCTGCTTCTCAGAATTCCTTGCCTTGAAAAGAGCCATGAGAAATTTTAATATTTGAGGATTTGGAAGAGGAAAAAGAATCAGAACCAGGCAAGTAACAAAGAAATAAAGAAAGAATAAAGAGTGAGGGATGCTGTGGAAGCCAAAGAATGAAGTGTATGTGCATGGAGCGTCTACTGGGTGCCCTAGGCCTGCACCAAGGTCAAAGACAATTAGAAGTAGAACATAAAAGGCTACCACCTTCTGGTGCTAGAAGAGCTATGGTAGGTGGAAATGGCTGTGAGGTAGAGTCAGCTCTCAAAAGCATGGTGAGAAGTCAAGGAATAGATATGGCCTTCGTTTTCCAAGGATAAGAGGGATGGTGAAAATGTCAAGAGAAGACTTCCTTAGGATGATAGCACTTTGAGCCTATCTCTGCTCAGAGAGGAGGAAGCAAACTGGAAAAAAACTGAGATTCCAAAAAGAATGCGGATAATAGATGACATGGGTGTTGCAGTACATGATGGGAATAAGTCCCTTTGTAGAGAAGTCAGCACTTATCAAAGCCATTGGAGACAACAGGAAGTGAGAAGAGAAAGATGAAATTGACAGTGAATGAGAGTTAAATGAATGGCATTATTGTTTTAGGAATCTAGGCAGCCATATTATATCTGTGAGGGTAGCCTTTTTATCTAATTTAGATAAAAGCAGTGCGATCCTACTTGGTTGTGAGCACCTGGGACTACGGCCACCCAGAGGGGACACTTTTGTCTAATTTGTACAATTTTATGCAGGTCGATAGCTTCAAATGTAGCCAGAGAGCATATTTCTGGCCTATGCTTCAAGGAAATGGGAGAACAGAAGAGTGTTCAGAAGTTTCAGTGAAGCCCAGAAAGCAAAATGAATATTTTCTGCAACTGTCTATGGAGCTGAAAGGGAGGAAGATTTGGAAAGAAGGGTAAATGTCTGGTGTGGACATTAGGAAAATAAATGGGAATTAACTAAAGTGATTTCTCAGCGATGTGAGGATCCATAGAATATTGGAACACAAAAAACTTATAATTCATTTGTTCGCTTATTCATTTATTCAACAAATATTTGTTAAATGTTATGTGTCAGGTACTCTTTAAGCCACTGGGAATATGTGGTGAGTATGAAAATAATTTTTATTGGCATTCTAGAGATGGTGATAAGGTGATGATAAATGTTTTGAAAAAAATATATAGCAGGCTAAGAGGTTTGAGAGTGATGAAAGTAAGTGATCCAAATTTAGGTGGGATTCTTTTCAGGGAATGCCTCTCAAAGGAGGTGACATTTGAACAAAGTTCTGAATGTAGTGAGGGAGAAATTGTGTCACCCCCACCCCATACACTCACAAAAAGGTTGTAGGGAGAGGTAGCAGCAAGTGCAAAGGCCCTGAAGGAGAAATAAGCTTCATGTGTTTCAAAAACTTCAAAATGGCTAATGTGACTACAGCCATTGGTTTAGGGGAGAAGGAAAGGGTAGGAGATGAGATCATAGGGTGGGTGGGCCTAGATAATGTAGGATCTTGTAGATGTTGATAAGATCAAATTTTATTTTAAATGCAAGGAAATCTGTTGGGGGAATATTGAACAGAAGGGTGACATGATTGGGTCACACTGATTGCTGGGTGGGTAGCAGTGGAAGTAAAGGGATGGGATCAGAAGGCATGGCAGTGATTTGGGTGAGAGACACCATAGTTTAGAAGAGCATCTGAGCTGTAAGAAATGGTCATACTATGAACATAATTTGATGGATAGGATATAAAGTGTAAAAAAAAAAAAGAGTGACTGTTATGATCTGTATCTTCATGTCCCCCCAAATCCTCATGCAGTCATGGGGCAGGCTTTTAGAGTTTGTGATTGATTCATGGTCCAATGTTGGAATTATGGATGTGAGTGCTACACCTGCCCTGGGGTGGGTAGTTTGCATACAATATAAGGGAGGAAAAGAGGCTTGCTTCCCTTCCCTCCTCCTTTTGCTCTTGTTGCTTTGCTGTCTTCCACGGCCATGAACTGTTTCCCTCTGCCTTGTGCCACTCTGCCTGGGAGCCAGCCAAGTACAGACGGAAACCTCCACAAATTGTAAGCTAAATAAACCTTTCCTTCCTTAATTTTGGGAGTCAGATATTTTGCCCCAGCAACTAAAGTAACCAAGACAGTTGCCAAAGATAACTTCTAGGTTTTGGCCTGAGCAAATGGGGGAATTATGTAAGTGGGGTGCTAAGGTATATTCAACAAATGGTACTCTGAGAAAGAAAAGCAATCCCTGATTTGCAGCATTTGCCAATCTCTATGATCTAAATATTTTCCTCATGTCTGATTTCAAACTAACAATGTGGCCTTACTGAACACAGAATAGAGAAGAGGTGCTGACTTTTGAATACAGTACTTTGACAAGATAATTTCACTCTGAGGACAAAAGGAACTGCAAACAAATCTTAAACTCTCTTTGATGAGTTTTATTTTGTTTTTCTTGGTGGTATGGATTTGCAATCCTGAAACTCTGTACTATGTGTAGTAGGGATCGATCGAATGAGTAAATACAGTATATTTTGTATGGTGACAACTAACTCAGGCAAGAATGACTAATAGTAAGAAAAATATGATACAGGAACAGAATATTTACAGAGCCTCAAAGTATCTCCCTTATAGATTGCTTATTAATTGCAAGAGGAAGAAAAGTGACATCACAGAAGAAAAACCTTGTAGAAGTCACACTAACAAAGTGATCAAAGTTAACATTACCAGCCAGCCAGGTGGGGTGGTGCACACCTGTAATCCCAGCACTTGGGAGGCTGAGGAAGGAGGATTTTTGTGAGTTCGAGGCCAGCCTGGGCTACAGCCTGAACTACATAGTAAGACCCTGTCTCAAAAAGACAAAAGAAAAGTTAATATTACCAAAAAGGGGACAAACTAACATTATGTGCCTTTTCTTGTGATGTATCAGGAAGGATACAGTAACATTTATGTAGCATTCTGTCCATGGTGCATAAGCTGAATCTAGTAAGGAAGCAAGAGATAAATCCTAACTGAAGGACATTCTACAAAATATCAGGTGCTTGCATTGTGTGAGTGTGTGTGTGTGTGTGTGTGTGTGTGTGTGTGTGTGTGTGTGTGTGTTAGTTACTGGGGATGGAACCTAGATTGTCATGCACAATAAGCATGCATTCTACCAACTGATCTACATGCCCAGCCCAGCCCAGGCCTCTACTTCTTAAACCTGTCAAGGTATTGATAGTAATAATGAGGAACCATTCCAAAGTGAAAGAGATCAAAGAAACATAAAAATGAAATGCAAGACATGATTCTAGGATTAGATTCTGAACCAGAAGAAACTTATACAAGTCATTATTGGGACATTTGGCAATACTTATATATATATTTTTTTCTGTTGATTAGATATATATTAATATGCTTTTGATAATGACAACATGGTCATGCAGGTGAATGTCCTAGTTAGGAAATAAATATTGTTGAAGTACTTAAGAGTAAAGGAACATGATGTCTGCAACTTACTTTCTACTGCCTCAAGATATATAGTTCAAGAAAAGAGAGACACCGAGAGGAAATGAGAAGGATGAAGTCAATATAGAAAGTATCAGCAATTGATAAATGAATAAGTTATGGGAGCTTCTATTGTATTATTTCAACTTTTCTGTAGACTTTAAATTAATTTTTTAAATTGTAAAAGAGAATAATTTTGTTGAAAGCTGTTTGAGAGTTGACCTTCGGATTGAGCAAGATGGCAATCATGAGCAACCCTATCTCTAGGGCTGGAATCTGCTGACCAGAGAATGGGACATTACAAAAACAGCAGCGAGTGAGAGACAGCTCCTTCCAAGAGTTTGGCTTAGATGAGCGGTAATTTGTGGTGAAGATAGTGCTTGTCACTGTTAAGTACCTACTCTGAACCTGCAGCCCAGCCTCAAGCCATTCAAGAGACCTGGAAAACTTCGTGGCCTAAAATTAGTCTGGGTGATCCTGAATTAGTAGTGTATCCAGGTCCCTGACAATACCAAAGCATATTCAAATACAATATGCAACATACATTAGGGTCCTCTATTATCTCACCCTCACCTACCTTTCCAATGATTTCTTCTCAACCTTCCCCTTTGCAGCCCCACCCACTGCCCATGCACTCTTCACTACATTCTTGAACTTTCTGCTTAACATATTTTCCAGTTTTCTTTTTCACTTATGTCCTCTTTGTCTAGAATTCCCTTCCTACCATTTAAAAAAAAAAAAAAAAAACAAACAACAGTGGCAAGCCAGGTGTGGTAGCACATACCTGCAGCACTCGGGAGGCCAAGGCAGGAGGATTGCTGTGAGTTTGAGTCCAGCTTGGGCTACATAATGAGTTCAAAGCAAGCCTGAACTACATAGCGAGACCTTGCCTCCAAATCAAAATGAAAAAAACAAAAAAAACAAAAAAAACAAAACAAAACAAAACAAAAAACAATAAATAAACAAAAAATGTTAACTTAAGCAAGATGTAAAAATAGTATTCTCTCAAGTTTTAGTCCAATGATAGGAAAGCTCAGGTTCTCCTCAAGTTATGACTTTTCTTCTCTTTTTCTGTACGGGGTAGCTGCCCCTGCTTTCCCAGTCTCTTGGGCAGCCCCGTTTACTTACTATTTCTGCCTCTGGAATCTAAGTTCCCTCTTAGACTCCACCTCTTTATTATGTTGTCCTGGCCCCAAAGTCGAAATTAATCTGCCCCTTCCCTGTTTCTTTAGTCCTTTGTCTTTTGATTCTTAAATTTATTACCTTCTGTTGCATATTATGGTTGTACGTTGCTCCTTGCCTGCTGTTTTGTGAATCTAGAGAGGGCAGACACCTCGTCTTGCACATCCCTACATTCCTTTCCTCACCTCCCTTGCTCCCTGCACAGAGAAGGTGCCTACAAATGCTGGCGGACTTGAATTGATAGCAGGAAAGATGGTGACCAGGCTCAAGTCTTCAGAACCTCTCGTCCCATTTCCAGTTCTAATCAAATCACATCCCCTGGTTTTATGCAACTTTGAAGAACTCACTTTCAAGGTCAGGAATGAGGGAATATTCTGTCCAACGTATTTTATGATCAGACACAAAATTAGGTTTACCTTTTCCTTTTGAGTTTGCCTAACACTGAGCTGATTGATCGAAGTAGAGGAAAGTAATAAACCTTTATTCACAGAACTATGATACCCTCTCTGGTTGCTGCCTCCTTCCCTCTCTGGGCACTGCTATTATGAAATACATATCAGAGGAATGTTATTCCAGAGTTCCCTCTGGTAGTCATCTACATCTTGACTAGCTCTTGATAAAGATATCACCCTCTAGATAGAAACTGTCATCAAGACAAGCAGACCACATATTCATTTAACTGTTTTGTTTCTTCAAGAGAATAGCAGCTGTTATGAAAAATTGACTACTACTTTTAGGGCAATGGTTTTACAGCCTTAGAGAAAAAGTATACTAGGTTGGACAAAGCAGAAACTTCAGAAACAAATTTGTCATGATATTCTATGCCACAACATTTTTCTCTTCTTTATTTTGGCAAGTGACCCTTGGATCAGGCCCAGTCAGGCAATAGGAAAGCTAGAGGAAGCTACACATTCAGGCAAGCAAGGCAGCTCTCTATACAGTGCGAGGCTACAATAAGAGCCTCTGAATTCAAACACAGCCCTCCTGTTGGCTGCCAATGGGGCTTTCACTGCTGACCAAGCCTTCCTGAAACTCAGTGGCTTAAAGCAACAAACACTGATAGCTTTTCACTCTTCTGTGGGCTGACAGAACAGTTCTCGTCTGGGCTGCTTCCCTGATCCCTACTGAGCTTTCTCTGTGTATGGTCAGCAAGTGGTTTGGTCAGACATGGATGAACTAGGATGGCTTCACTTACATGGTTCCCAATTAACTCAGTGTCAACTGGGGAAATTAGGTCAACTTTATCACACGTCTCTCATCAGCCAGCAGGTAAGATCAGGTTCTTTCATATGGTGGTCTTTTTTCAGGTAGAGCAAGACCATGATCCTGGTGCATGGGCTTTCAAGCTTGTGCTTGGGTCATGTTGGCTGGGTCATAGGCCAGTTTACATTCAGAAAGTGGAGAAATGCCACTGCCAGATGGGGGGAGTGCAGGTTAATGAGCAGAGCAATGCATATAGAAATAGGAAGAATTCGTGGCTGCTTTTGCAAAATACCACAGGCCCTGCCTTCTGCCATTTTTCTCCTACCCAAATCATCCATAGGTAATCACTTTCCAGAAAGTAGCAGCACAAAAACCAGTGGCCAAAACAAATGGTACCAACTGCCTCTCATGGAGCCCATTCACATCAACCCCAGAGGGACTTCCTCTCTGCCACTTTGCAAAGTCGTCTAAGCAAGCATCTAAAAATAAAGAGCATGTTGGTAGCCAAAGGCTGTGCCTGGGTCCTACTTGTCTGGAGACGGAATGATGCAGGGTGGGGAGCAGGGCTGTGGGAGTTGCATTCCCTGAGGAGTGGGCAGCTAGGTTGGTGAACAGGAAATACAAGTGGTCCAGGTAGAGAGGGCAGGACTGGGAAGGGTTCTTTAGCCTCCATTTCTTCTTTGCTCTGTCCATCTGCTCAAGTGTGTCAAGGGTCCCTTGAACTCTCACTTTTTTGGTAAAGTGGATATAGCATAGGTTGTGTTATTCCACACAAAATGTATTTCAAAAGAATACCTTTGATGTTATATCTGGAGAGACGTTGAAGCATTCAGAAGAATTTCAGGAATATAAATAATACATAGAACAGCTGACCCTTTATCCAGAATCACCTATGGTTATGAACATTTTATCTCCTTTGCTTTATTATTTGTTCTCTCCCTCTCTCTCTCTGTATGTGTAGGTATATTTGTATGTATATTTACTGACCCAGTTGAGCATAAATTGCATACATCTTGGTTCTGTATTCCAAATGTGCCCACATACAGTTTCAAAGTATAAAGTTATTGTCAAAGCAAGCACCCCATGCAAGGCATGGTGGTGCACACCTGCAATCCCAGCACTCAGGAGGCTGAAGCAGGGGATCACTGACAGTTTGAGACCAGCCTGGGCTACAAAGTGAGCTCAAGGCCAGCCTGAATTGCATAGTGAGACTCTGTCTCAAAAAGACAAAAAAAAAGAAAGAAAGCAAGCATTCAGAGAGCAAGCTGTACAGAAGCACCAGCCATAGACCTGCACAGCTATACCTCACAATGCTCAGCTGGGAAAGCTCTCTCCTGTTTTCTTCCCTTCTCTTCTCAGTCCACAATAACTTTCCTGTATTTTTTTTAGAAGTACCACCCAGTAGGGAAGAAAGAAGCAACCAATAGAAAGCAAGACAGGAAGAGACAGGGCTGTCAACCTCAAGAAAAACAAGGAAGAGAGAGAAATTATTCCTTCCTGGAAATTAAACAGCACAGAGGGTCACTTAAAGTTACTCATTAATTTCAAACAAGAATGAGAAGAAGGAAAACATGCCAATGAAAAGAAATGCATGGGCTTTTTTGGAAGATGTGATGAGATGCCCCAAAGACACAGTCTGTGCTTGTTTAAAATGCTTTCAAGGCAGTGTTGGAAAGCCTTAAAAACCAGAGGTACCTCAGCAGTGCACGTTGAAACCATACATCTCTTCTAAAATTGCCCTAGGATTAGTTTCCTCATACTAATGAAACTTGATGCCCGATGTAAAGAAAAGCAGACTCCAGCTCTGAAGGTCTTCACTGCAGCTTGCTGGCCTCTAGTGGCCAGGAAGGAACCTTCCAGCTCCAGGCTCCATCTGGCTTCTTTGTGACTTTACTGGGAAGGCAGCAGAGAGAAAGGAGAGTATTTTATGCTAACTGTCTTACTAACTAACCATGGTAAGGGCCCCTTAAGAATATTGGACAGATGCTCTGTTTACCAAAACATGGATAGGAAATTTTCTTTGGTCCAGAACAAATTATGAAAGCAGCAGTTAACCCCAAACTTGACTCCCTTGTTTATGAGATATGCTCGATGTTCTAAAGATAATGCTGTTCAGCTTCTCTAATGAAAGGTACAAAACTAGATGACAGGCGTGATTAGTTTAGGGAAGACTCTTACACCCATTTCAAGATGAAAATACTGTAAAATATCCCAGAGAAGTTTGTAGCTCTAAAGAAATGTGTGTACACATACACATCATTTTTAGAAAAAATAAGTCAGTGCCAGGTATAGTCATGCACACCGGTAATCCCAGCTACTCAGAAGGCTGTGGTAGGAAGATTGCAAGTTTCAGGTCAGCCTGGGCCACATAGTGAAACTGTCTCAAAATTTTTAAAATGGCCTGGAATGTTGCTAAGCAGGAGAATATTTATTTGCCTACCATGCATGAGGCCCTGAATTTCATCCCCATTACTAAAAAGGAAAAAATAAGCCACAAATTATCTGCCTTCATCAAAAGGATGTGATCATGTAGCCCCCATAATAGGTTCTTAAACAGCACTTGTGACTTCTCTAAGCTTCAGTTTGCTCCTGTGTACGCTGAAGTAATTGTACCTTCCACGTGCATAGACTGCCAAAATCACATGAATCAATAGGTAAAGTGCTTGCTTTATCTTTTACTGTGAAGGACTGGCACTTATTAAAGAATTAATAAATGGAAGACATAGTCCCTTCTTGAGTTTTATAACAGACACAGAGAGTCTTTGCCAGAGTTGGAATTCTTTACAGTTGTTGAAGGTCTGTACAGCTCATGTTGATCCCATTAGTTAAGGCAGTACCTGGAACATCCTTTCTCTTCAAGGCAGTAGAGGTATAGCTTTCCTAAAATGAAAGATGCATTCAAATAGCCACCTGATATGAACATACTATGGGAGGAATCTAAATGATGTTTGAAGATTGACCAGATGGACTTTTAAGCTCTTGTTGGCTTGAAATTCTGTGCCATAAAATGCTCTGTCCCTCTTCTTTTGCCTGTAAATTCATAGGCAGAAGATCCCAGAAACACATCACAATAAATCCTGCACTCCACCCTCGAGGGGGCCCCAGACTTTCTCAGACAGAGGCACTCTGGCTCCTGCCAGTCATGCAAGGATGCTCCTAGGATGGCGCAGTCTACTTTACTGCAGCCTCGCTCCCAATGCCATCCTCACTGCCGGAGCTACCTCTGAGAAGGAGGCACATATATAGAAAGTACAGGAAAGTACTTTTCAGTAGAGAAAAGACTGGCATGAAGCTGAACTAAATCAAAATAATAAGACTTTGCTGGAAAAACTAAAATGGACATAAGTAATTGATAGTAAAAACTGCCAAGGATAATTTAGATGACAATCTAATGTTCTACACGATATAACAAATACACACTTTTTAGTATTTTGGTCGAAAATAATACAAACATCATGTAATTTGTCATATTTATCTGACAACAATGAAGTTAATATAACTGTGATTAGTGTGCAGGGAAGAAAGCACATGTGTATATATATCGGGACATGGAATCAAAGTATACTTCATTATTCTGTATAGACTAAGTTGATGATAAAAAAAAAAGGACTCTAAAATCCTAAGAAGAAAACACAGTTTTACTCAGAAATAGTTTGATATACAAGACATTTATAGTTTGGAATTATGTGGCATGAAATACGATGTCAAAATAGCTCACTGAACTTTATCATTTATTGAGAACTTACTGAATACCATATGCTAAGCAAAGTAATTTCCATGTATTGTCTCATTTAATCCTTGAGAGAGATATGGTAACATCCCATTTTACAGATAAAGACCTATGTTGGGTTTCTGTGTATGAGAGGTTCTGTGTTGTCAGGAAAAAAGTACTGATTTTCATGGCAGTAGAAAAAGTAGGAGGCTTTTTGGTATGTGCTTATAAGATTGGCAGGCAAAGAGAGAGGAAGGAAAAGACAGGGTGATTTCCAAATAAAGTTTAGGACTCAGCTCTAAAGACTATGACACTCACATCTCCCAAATCTATTCTCAGAATCTCTCAATGTGACAATAGATTTGCAAAGCACCTACCCAACAGAGGAACCCTGAGGAGTACAGTATGGAGAAGGAGATGTGGAGGAGGTAACCGTGAGCGCACACCGCATTTACTGGAGATGAGCGATCTTCTTTCCAGGTGAATGGCTTGACTGGTGTGAACGCTGTTGGGGACTGAGACATGGAGAACAGTGTCACAATGCAGTTTAGCAACAGTGACAGGGAGGGGGAGGGGCATTAACCAGAACAAGCAAATTTCCTCTGGTTCCTAAAACCGAGAGAGCCTTCTTAATCCTTTGCCTATGTGAGATATATCTCTGTGAAATGCTGAGGACTGACCATATCAGGAACTGTTACAGATTCTCCAAAGCAGTGGAGATTCTGCTGATCTGGTCAGCCTGAGGGGATTTGGAGGCAATTGAGCAAGCATCACAGCACAAAGGGGAGTCTGTACAGACATTTTTTTAAAACATTTGAAAACACCATCACAGTTCACGTGTACAACCAACACCCAGTTGCAGACAAATGAAACCTTTTGCTGTACTTGAAGTTCTAGACCCCTAGCCTGCTACTGTACTTGTATTTCTTGAACTTTGGATTTATGTCTGTGGGAGAGGGTGGGAAATATGTCACTAGATATTGGTTGTAATGTTCTTGATTTTTTAAACAGTATTGGGGATGTTCCAGGCCCCCTTTGGTAGTTCTGTGGTGGATGGGGTGTTGCTTCTATCGCATGAGCAAAGCTCACATGGACTCAGAGAGCCACAGGTTGGGAGAACTTAAGGTCAATTTTCTGCTTTCCAAATGAGTAGAGAGAGGCCCAGAACAATTATGAAGTGAATGTGAATGAAGAGCAACAATTTGTTTTTCCTCAGTACAGCACTTCTATCCCACTTCCTCTCTCTCAATACATTCTAATAAAAGTTTCCTTGTATGGTTGCCTCAGTTAATGGTTATAGGAAGCTTTAGTGCCATTTTAGGATTGTCAACAGTGTATGTCACTGCAAATGAGCTTTTTGGGAAGCAGCAATGACAGAAATCACTCAACTGGCTGGAAGAAGGTGGACTGACAATGCATTCACTAGGAAAACCATTTAATTTCACCTGCGGCAAACTCTCAGATAAGAAGCACATACACAATCACCTAAGACAGGAGTGCTACTTAGTATCTTTCCAAGTGTTTAAATATTGCCACTTATTGGTGATTACCTCTTTGCATATTTGCAAGAAAACAAATAAAATGAAATGCATTACGGGGTTATTAGGTTACATTTTGTTATAAGGGTTTTAAAATAAACTTCATATTTTAATCTGCCAATTATGTTATTTTTCTCCAGTTTCCAAATATAATTAGAAGAGTAATGGTTCTATGATCAAAATTTATATTAATGGTCACATTACTGAAATACTGAGAGAAAATTATTTGCTACAAAATAGGTTTTTATTTAGCTAATTAAATGATTTTCCATTTTACAGTAGGAAAGAAAAAGAGATAGAAAATAACTTCAAGACTTTTAACATGAGCAGCTTAGAGGATAAGGCATGTAATTAGAAATACCATAAGAGTTGTGAGAGGTTATTTGCAAAAAGGCTAGAGTAATCTCCTCTCTCCTTGTGCCCTCGAGTATTTCCCTCCCACATTGATGCTGGGCCTGCTCATATAACTTGCTTTGGCTGATGGGACAGTAGCAAATGTCACATAACCAAAAACTTAATGTACTGTGTTTTGCGGCATGCCATCTCTCATTCTTGGGACTCTTATTGTCATGACTATGTGTGTGAACCCAGGCTTGCTTGCTGCATGATCAAAGACACAGAGCCAAGTCTTACCCTGCCTCACCTGACAGAGTTGACAGCCAAACATGAGTAAGGGCATCTGAGATGAGCCAGCCGCAGCCAGGCTTTCCAAGATCAGAAGCCAAATTATAAGAAATTATAAATTTTCTTTAAAAATATTAAGACACTAGGATTTGGGGTAGTTTGTTGTGTACCAAAAGCTAAATGTTATTTCAGGGAGAGACTGAAGCTGGAAATCAATCACATGTGCAGGGCTAAGACAAAGCCAACCAGAGAACACCAGGGAGCTCCTGAAGCCATGTAAACTGGATGCTAGGCAGAGAGGTTGAAATTGACATCAACCCTCTGAGTGTATAAATAAATGCTCTATAGTTCTTGGGCAGTTCCTTTCCTCCTATCAAGAGAGAGAGGGCTCCATCTGACCCCAGCTTTCATCTCCTAGCCATTTTTCCCTGGGAACATTGAGAACTGCGTGGAATATGGCATGTTATAGAAGATATCTTTGTGATACTTTTACTTATTTAGAGGTACTGGGAGTTGAACACAGGGACTTTGTGTTGATCTATATCCCTATCTGTTTGTACTTTTCATTTTTAAGACAGAGTCTCACTAAGTCTTCCATGCTGGGCTACAAGTGGTGATCCTCCTGTCTCAGCCTCCCAGAGTGATAGGATTACATACCTGTGTCACCATGCCCAGTAAGGTATTAAATTTAAGCACTGCATTTATAGAGTGAATGAAGAGAGATTAAATGACTTACTTTATTTACTCTTTCAGGTTTCAAAAAACCCAAAGAATAATTCAAGGCAAATTTGGAAAAAAAAAAAAACATTAAATGGCTTATTGCTCTGTTCCCGTGTTTCATTCACAGTAAAACTTAATTGAAGGAGTTGGATAGTCTCCACTTCCTCTCTCCTAAATAGCTTCAATCATGTCCAGTTGAATTTCTGTCTGTCTCATTCTGCTGAACCAATTCAGCTTTTAGGACAATACCCCTGGCCTATCACTCTTTCCCCTTTCGGTCTTCTTTATGGAACTGCCTCTTCTTCTCACTTCAATTTCTCAGGTTGAGATTCTGGATCTTCTGTATTTTGTACTATTTCCTTGCATAAGTCATCATGTCGCGTATCTCTAAATGCTGTCTGTATTCTCATGACGACCATATTTATATTTGCAGTCCTACCCTTTCTTCTGAATGCCAGATTCTTGTACCAAATTCCCACTAGACATCTAAATTGTGAGATGGATATCTAATAAACCACTCAGACTGAACGTGTCCCGAACAAGACACTTGATACCTCACCTGGACCCCCAACCTTCCCTTCCCACAGCTTTCCTAGTATCAACTACTAGGTGGCATCCTTTAATGTAGTAATTTGAAACACCATCAGTTCCATTCTAAGCTACTGCCCTAAGCTCCTAAGCATCCAAAAGGGTCATTTGAAAGATTCATCATATACTAGACCATGTTTTAATCCTCCAATGGCTTTATATTGCAAACTCCTTACTCTATCATATAACTTCTGCCTTCCTCCTTGACCTTTTCTGACTTTCCTAGTAGAATGTGAAATTCATGAATTTTGCTTGTTTTGCTTGTTTATCAGTTAGTAATAGTCAACAATCATAAATTAATACAGGGCTTATTTTTCTTATTTGAATATTTTAATACGTTAAACTTACATGAAATGCATGTGTCTTAAAAATTAATCTATTCTTGTAAGTATACTAAAAGTATACTAACCTTGAAACCCTGTGTGGTGACCATCATATCTATAGACTATTCAGTGGATACTACCACAGAGTTGAGTTCTTAATCTCAACAACAATGAAATCCTGAAGTAATAAAATAATGGTGAACATTTTCTATTTCTATAGATATGGCAAACAATTTTTTCAGTCTTGCATCTTAGAATATAGTGATGAGAAGCACAAGATTTAGAGTTGTGCTGGTTATTTTCATTTGACCCACCAATCCTACTTTCCATCTATCTGTATTTTATTCTGTGCCCTCAGTGGATGAATGACTACAATCTCTCTATCTCTGTGTCTGTGTCTCTGTATCTGTTTGCCTTTTGTCTCTGTCTCTGTCTCTGTCTCTGTCTCTCTCTCTCTCACTCTGTCTCTCGTCTTCTGACTTAAAGTTCAGCTCAATCAGTGGAAGTATTAAAAGGAGATTATAACATAGGAGAAACATAAGCACAGGGTACTTACTTCTCCCTGTTGGGCTTTGGGCTGTCCCTATCCCTCTACAAAAGGCTAATCTCAGAAGTTTCAGAGTGCATAAGGTTAAGATCCAAGCTCACAAGCTGCTAAATGAGATCCTAAGAAGTAGAACAGATACATTTGGACACACATAGACAAAACTGACAACTGTGAACCCCAAGGTCCCTTTCAGTTCTCTGGTTGGAGGAAGCAGACCCGTCAGGCTCTCCTCCAGTCAGAAGATGATTTCAACCACAACAGGGGTTCTGTTCTGGTACTTTCATAGGCCCAAGTAAATAAAAGTTCTTGTACCTACACTGTAGTTGTTCTCTATCTGCATAAAATTTGTTAGTGATTACGCCTGGGAAAATAGCCTTAAAAGATGAGATCCAGAATACCCAGCATATGGAGAAGTAAAAGGCCTAACCGAGAAAGGAAACTTTATCTGAAAGAGTTATAAGACCTCACCACTGTTATTGTCAGGGATTTAGAGGGCATGTTTGAGAGGGGATTTTAAGGGTAAAGACAGGTGATAGCATCATAGCCCGAATCTAACTCACAAAGGGTCCAGCACATCTTGTTCTTATTGCTTCAGGATCAGCACACACAATGGACATGTATCCTCTTGTTAATTAGAATTCCCACTCTGGCTTCCTGATCCATGAATTTGGCGCTGATATAGAAAGAGGGGCCAAATGGAAGCCCTAGAAATTTCCCCTGGACCTCACCAAGACACTAAACTGGAAGCAATGCTGCATCCCTTAGGGAATTATAGGGAACAAAACTTGAAATATATAAGGGTAATGTTTCCTATTACATCTCCATTTGACTTGGCTGTGGCCAGTGCAAGTACTAGTGTTTGATATATCCTAGAAAATGACTATTGGTAATCACAGGCTTAATAGGAGAATAATTCCAATCACAGTGTGGTTCTAGGTATGCTAATTTTATAGGAGCAAATAAACAGAACATTTGCTACATGGTTTGTAGCTAGTGCCCTAGAAAAATTGTTTAGCTTACTCCTGTCAGCGAAGATTATCAGAAGCCATAAGCCTTCACATCAGAGGCAACAGTTTATCTAAGTCTACTCAGGGCTATGTCAGCCTGGAGAATCATAGATCATCTTGATTTCCCACAGAATATCATTCTGACACAGTGTACTTGTGACATTATGGGAACTGAGCCCAGTGAACTGGATGTAGACATAGTAGATATGTAATTAAGTAAGTATGCATTCAGGTGATATGCATGCCAGAAAATGAGAAAAAAACATCAAGAAGATTCAGGTACCTGCTGCATCATTTAAGTTTCTCAGGATCTAGCGATTTGGTGTATGTTGGGATATCACCACTAAATAAGAAAAGCTACTTCTCTTACATAGCTTATCACAGTATTTTGGAGTCAGCACAGCCGACATTTGGTCATGCTACTTGAACCATTAAGTAGCACCTAGAACAAGATAAGACTTTCTGACAGGCCCAGGCTGTAACACTGGCTGTTCTACCACTTGGGCCTTATCTCTCAATAGATGAATATCAGAAATATCTGAGAGTAGAGAGTGGAATTGCATGAAGTCTCCAGTGCACCTCAATGGCAGAATTTTCTATCAAATCTCCATTTGAAAAGCAACACTTGGCTTGCTACTAGGCACTGCTAGAAAATTGAGAGCCTGCCTAAAAAATTGCCAACCACAAACTGGGTTACTTACACTTACAATATAATAAAATTGGGCTGTGCAGAAACATACCATTGTTAAATTGAAATGGTATATACAAGACTGGACCTGAACAAGTCCAGAAAAGGCACAAATAAACTGCTCAAGTTAATGGCACATATCCCCATGTTATTTACTCTTAGTGCTTTGCCATTTTGCCTTTAACTTACATTTATAGCTTCATAGGGCATTCGTTTTGACCAGATAATGAAGGAGGTAAAAACTCAGATGTGGTTTACAGATGGATTTGCATAGCATGCTAGCAACAGCTGAAAGTCCATCACCACTAGACTATGAAACATAGGGGCTGGGGATATAGCTCAGTGGCACAGCACCTGCCTAGCAAGCACAAGATCCTGAGTTCAATTTCCAGTACCAAAACAAAATAAAACAACTACAATATATAAATAGCATGTACACACACACACACACACACACACACACACAATTTCAAAAGAATTGGTAAAGGAAATCTACCCAGATTGTACAACTTCAGATTATAAATCTTCTTGCCCACTTCCTTTAGCTAGGATAAAGATCTACAAAAAGTGCCTCACTAATAAGTTGGTTGGCTGTTCAGATACTTGGAAGAAAATAAGATTGAAAAATTGATGACGAGAAAGATCAAGGATAGTTGTATAGAGGGGAGGATTTCTCAGAAGGGAAAGAAAGTTTAAGGATATTCATATCCACATAAGTGCCTAACTGAGGTCATCTACTTCAGAGGTAGGCCGAGTAATTCACTACATGAGATAACTGGTCCTGTGGATATTTGTTAGCTTCTTTCTCTAACGATCTTCTCCTTAAGGAATAGGAATGGTTACAGCTCTCAACTGTTGCTAATTATAGGGTTCTGCATTATATTTGTTGGTTTCCATAAACTTCATGTAACAAAAAATATGGGTGGATAATATATTGGTTATCCTACCCATAACTTTTTACATGGTCCTCAATTATCCAGTTTAAATATGCCATCTATTTTTCACAAGTACCTTAACTGATATAAAATGCAAGTCAACTTTTAAAAAATCCTTTCATATACTTACAGTCTTAACGATATGGTTAAGATGCACAAGATGTCTAGCTCTTGGGTTACTCTTTGGAAAATGAAAACATCTTCCACAGAATATTATACGGAGTTGAATGTTGACTGCACAGTTTCTCATATATGATGAACACTCAGAAATAGTTATCATCAGTCTTACTAAATTAAATAAAAGGAAATTGGAATGAAGTTTTGTACTTCAAATGGATAGGTGACCATCATCACAATCCCAATTAAAATATCAACAGCATACCTCATAGAACTAGAGAAAACAAATCTAAAACTGATTTTGAACCAGAAGAGATCTAAAATAGCAAAAGCAATTCTGGGCAACAAAGGCAAGGCAAGAGGCATCACAATCTCTGACTTGAAATTATATTACAAAGCTACCATGATAAAAACAGCATGATAGTTGCAAAAAAACAGACCTGAAGATAATGGAACAGATTAGAAGATACAGAAACAACTGTAAACATACTCAGCTACTTTACCTTTGATAAAGGGGCTAAACATCTTCACTGGAAGAAAGATAGGCTCTTTTATAAATGGTGCTAGAAAAACTGGCTTTACACATACCAGAGATTAAACCTAGACTCATATCTCTCACCATGCACTAAATTAAAATGGAAATGAATCCAAGCCCTAAATATTAAAACAGAAATGCTAAATCTGTTCAAAGATAGAATAGGTAAAACTCTTGGAGATATATGTATAAGAAAAGACCTTATTAAAAAAAACATGATCACATAGGAAATAATACAAAGAATCAATATGATGAGATCTCATCTTATTAAAGAACTTTTGCACAACAAAAGAAACCACCAACAGAGTGAAAAGACAACCCATAAATTGGGAAAAAAATTTTGCCAGCTGTTCCTCAAAGGACTAGCATCTAGACTATATAAAAACTCAAAAAAATCAGGATTCCCTGCTAAATTTAAAGACCCAATCCAAAAATGGTCATCTGAAATGAACAGATTCTACTCAGATGAAAAAGTAATAATGGCAAATAAATATATGAAAAAATGTTCAACATCACTAGTCATTCAAAAAATGCAAATTAAAACAACACTGAGATTTTATCTCACCTCAGAAAGAATAGCTATTATCAAGAAAACAACCAATAACAAATGATGGTGGGACTGTGGGGAAAAGGAACCATTGTTGGTCGAGCATACTCTGGTGCAACCACTATGGAAGTCAGTGTGGGTATTCCTCAAAAAACTAGGATTGGAGGTCCCAATTGGCCCAGCTATTCCCCTTCTGGGTATCTTCCCAGAGGAATTAAAAACATCATACAACAGAAATATATGCACATTCATGTTAATAGCAACGCAATTTGTAATAGCTACATTTTTAGAAAAAGAGCCCAACTGCCCATCAACAGAAGAATGGATAAAGAAGATGTGGTATTTTTATATAACTGATTACCAATATGCCATAAAGAAGAATAAAGTTGAGGCATATATAGGTAAATGGATGCACACTGAGACAATAATTTTACGTGAAATAAAATGTGACACACATTTAAATATCACATTGTTTCTCTTTCATGAGAAGCCAAAAGTATAAATAAGGACCAAAATGAATAACAAATACTGAGAAATGGGAAGACAATGCTCAAATGGGAAGGGAAACAAGGGAAGGGGGAAGCAAAAAGAAGGAAGGGAAAAGAAAAAAGAGAATAGAAAGAAAAAATGGATATAAAGATTTTGCAAATAAGGAGGGAAAGAGGTGTGGAAGGGAGGGGAGAGGTATTGGAAAAAAGAAGAATCAAGATATATCATTTACTGGTATAAATTCTCCATGATAAATATTATATGTATATATATATATATATATATACATACATAATGTACCAATAAAATGAATTTTAAAAATAAGTACCATCATCAACTAATAGAACTAATTTCTAACACTTATGAAATACTTCCTGCATATGAAGTGCTCTTGTAATAACTTTATAGACTGTAACTCATTTACTCTTCATAACGAATATATAAGGAAAAGCCCTATTGCAATCCTCGCTTTACGTATGAAACTAAGTAACTTGCCAAAAATGATACTTCCTGTAAATGATAGCAGAGCCAGGATTCAAATTCAAGTCTGTCAGGCCTTAAAGTGCAAATATTAACTGCTATATTATGCTCCCTTCACATCAGTTCAAAATTTTAACATATAATTCCAAATTCACCAATGAATATACATGCACTGTATCATATGCTATTTATAAACCTCTACAGGTTTTCTCTATCAATGCCTGCCTTCCAGGTCCTTTCCTGCATCAGTTCCTATCACTGCCAGGTTTTTATGTGATCCTAGGGGGAGGGCCAAGTTATGGCCCATTCTCCATTCTGCACATTGCAGTGGAAACCACAGGCCTCCAGTGTCCATAGCCCTGATCTAATCAAATCTACACAGGCTCTGGTTTCACCCATCCCTCTCAGTGTCAGCAGTACTGCAGCAGGAGATATGAGATCTAACTTCCGCAGCAGTGGTTCAGAAAAGCTAGGTGACATAACCTAGCATTGCAGGGGGCTTAACACTTCATATAATGAACACTGACCAGAGAGAGATATGAGAGAGAATGAAATTAGCAGACAAATTTCTCTTTCTCCCCACTTCAAGGGATATTCCTAGAAGCAGCAGCATGGCACAGTCTGTCTGGGACTAAGTTGTATAACTGACCAATTAGTTATATTCTTCTGTTGAACTTACGGCCAGCTTGTTAATACATCACTTTACATTTACTTTCCCTGCTTTACAGTCTTGCTTCCCCTTTCCCCTCATTCTTGTTGCCCTGGAATTACACCTGTCAATTAGGGTGACAAATTGTCCCTGGCATATCTAAGCCTAAGGGAGACTCCTGTGAGGCAGAACATTGAGTGCTTAAAATCAGAAAAGTCCCAGAAATCCTACTTTCAATAAAACATTAGCAGGTAAGCATTAAGTCAGATCCTAGATGTGACAATTGGTACCAGGAATGGCTGTAGAAAGCTCAATCTTAGGATGGGATTTTGGAAGTAGACTGAACAGTGATCTGAAATAGGATTTCTATTGCTGGTGGAAAGTGGGGGCAGTAATTCTGTCTAGTATTCATTAGCAGCAGAATTACTGAACCTTTGGGGGACAAATTGCATCCAGACCACAGTATATTACTGTGTGTGGCTGGAGAACCATGCAAAGCAGTAATGATGCCTATATAAGTTCATGTCACTCTTTAAACACACAGATTTGGTTGTAGCCTTTTCATTAATGTGCAGTAAAATCACACTTGACTTGTTTCTCAGAGGGCCCATAGGATACATCCTGCATTAAAGGTATAAGGGATGCACTGGTGAGGAGGGCAATAAAGTCTTGGAGAAACTCAACAAGGCTGACCTCTCTATGCACGCACTGAAAACAGGAGATGATTTCATGCTCTTGGGCTCCCTTGTATCAAAGAGGATGATGGGAACAGTTTTTCTTGCTCTTTGTTGTCTACTGAGCTCCACTAGGGGGAGGGACACCAACAAGAGAGCCATGAGCTCCGGGGATTCAGTCACCCACCCTCTCCTGTCAAACCATTCTAAGACATCTCTCAAGTGAACCACAGAGCTCCTCTAAGGCTGCCCTCTCCATGTAGCCTTTCTACCTTCTGCTTCCAGACTCCTGTTCTGCTTTCCATCACAGCTTTAGACCTGGGGCTATTAGCTTATTCCCCGTTATCAGCTCCATGTTATTACACTGTTCCCTGGAGTTTCTCAGGACTGTGCTTAACTTTTACAAATAACATCATCACTATACTAAATTCTACCCAAATTACTTAACTTGACCATACCATCTGTTTTCAGTCAGTATCTTATACATGTTGAACATACATTTGGAATATTTTTGCAGAAAACTTTTGGAGGTGTGACTGGGGGACATGTATTAAAGGGAAACTTTTCAAAGTATATTTTTTAGAATTTTGAATGATGTACATGCATCACTTATTGAAAAGACAGAAAAAAGATAATTCTGCCTTCTTGTACACCCTTAAGAGCATGTTAAGTGATGAAGAGGGTAGTGGCAGAAGAAAGACAATGTAATGACTGATATTATAATGTTTAAAAAAGTGACACAGTATCTCCATTTCTAGGAAAGTGAATTTATCCTTAGAAAATAATCAAAGATAGAAAAATGCATGTACAAGTAGGATTCACTGCTGTCTTTATTTTTAAAAGAGATAATTTGCTAACATTGCAAATGTTCCATAGTAGGGTCATTTGTGGGATAACATATGACAGAAATCCTTGTACTTATTAAAGATCATATCTTTCAGGATAGAGCTCAGGAAAATCTCATAATTGTTGATACATGGCAGAAGTACAATACAAAAAACTGCACGCAATTTTGTAAAACATAGTTTTTCTATCATTTCATTAAGTTTTTGTCCTCTGTCTTATTGCCTTATGGTCACAAAATGACAGCTTCAGCTCCAAATATCACATCATTACAAGACAATGATCAAAGCAGGAAAGCCTTAGAAGTCAGGTCACTTAGATCAAGCTCTTTGCCTGGGCTAGTATTTTGAGAGGGCTATGGTGCAACTCTGGATTTATATGAATACACAAATACTGCAGAATGAGCTGTCTTATATATAGAATATACTATTCCTGTTTAAAAGTTTTAAAACAAAACCAGTAGAGTGAACTTTTCAATGAATTATTTTCATTTGCTAATGGTTTATCAATTTTATTTATTCTTTCAAAGAACCAACTTTTCAATTCGTTGATTCTTTGTACTGTTTCTCAGTCTCCATGGCATTAATTTCTGTCCTTTTTTTTTATAATTTCCTCTCTTGTATGAGCTTTGGGTTTGATTTATTCTTCCTTTTTTAGAAGGTGGAGGCTCAATATTTGGTTGTTTATTTGAGCTCATTCTGTTTTCCTGATAGATGAGTTCATCGCTATAAATTTCCCTCTTAGAACTGCTTTCATTGCATCCCATAAGTTTTGGTATGTTGTATCAGCATTATCATTTAATTGTATATAATGTTTAAATTAGTCTTTAATGTCCTCTGTGATCCATGGGTGTTCAGAAGGGTATTGTTTTATTTCAATGTGTTTATGTAGTTTTTGTTGTTTTCTTTGTTGTTGATTTCCAGCTTTATTGTGCTATGGTCAGATAGTATGCATAGGACGATTGTAATTCCTCTACATTTACTTAAACATGTTTTGTTAGCAAATATATGGTGTATTTTGGAGAACGTCCCATGTACAGCTGAGAAGAATATGTATTTTGATGTTCTGGGGTGGAGCACTCTGTAGACACCTACCAAATCCATTTGTTCACAGACTTAGTTTAATTCTAATATTTCTTTGTTGGTTGTTTGTCTAGTTGATCTATCTATTTGTGAGAGTAGGGTGTTAAGGTCCCCCACTACAATTGTGTTAGTGCTTATTTGGTTTTTCATGTCTGCTAATATTTGTTTTATGTAGCTGTGTGAACCTGTGTTTGGTGCATACATATTTATGATTGTTATCTCTTCTTCTTGAAGTTTTCCCTTAACAAATATGTAGTGACCTTCTTTACCTCTTTTGATCAGTTGTGGCTTAAAGTTTCCATTATCTGCAAATAGAACAGTTACCCCAACTCTTTTCTGTGTTCCTGTGGCATGGAGAATAGTTTTCCATTCTTTGACTTTTAGTCTATGATTTTCTTATTGGGTTAAATGTGTTTCTTGAATGCAGCATAATGTTAGATATTGCTTCTTGATCCATTCTGCCAGTCTATGTCTTTTGATTGGTGTGTCAAGACCATTTATATTGATGGTTATAGCTGATGTGTATTAGCTTTTCTTTTTCTTATTATTTTCCTGTTGTTTTTTCCCTGTCTTTCTCCTCTGTTTAATTGCTTGCCCTGCCTGGCGGCTTCTTTCTATTGGTGTTCATGTTTGTGGTCTTCATTATCTCTTTCTAATATGTTCTTTAGGGCATTCTGTAGAGCTGGTTTGGTGGTCATAAACTTCTTCAGTTGTTCTTTGTCATGGAAGTATTTTATTTCTCCACCAATTTTGAAAGATAGTTTTGCAGGGTACATCCATCAGAGTTGAAGATTGTTTTCGTTTAGGGATTTAAATACCTTACTCTAAGCTCTCCTTGATTTGAAGGTTTGTGTTAAGAAGTCTGCTGTGATTTTTATAGGCTTTCCTTTATAGGCAATATGTTTCTTTTAATATTTTGTTTTGCTTTTAATATTTTGTTCTTTGCTGAATGTCTGGAATCTTGATTGTTGTATGCCTTGGTGTAAACTTATTTTGGTTATGGCTATTTGTAGTTCTATATGTATTTATTTGTATATCAAATTCTTTATATTTGGGAAGTTTTCTGCCATTATCTCTGTGAAGAGATTTTTAATGTTTTTTTTTTTGCTGTTTCCAGCTTTCTCACTGATTCCAGTTAGTCTTATGTTGTTTTTCTTTGCTTCATCCTGTAACTGTTAGATTGCTTTTTCTTGGTCTCTGAGGATTTTTAAGATATCTTTCTTTTCCTGGTTGCCAATCATGTTCCTGTCTTCCAGATCTGATATTCTATCCTTGCTTTCATTCAATTTTCTGGGTATACTTTCAATGGAGTTTCTAATCTCCTGCATTTCTGTTTGGATGTTTCATTGATTTCAGTTCTTATCTGGAACTGTATTCCAGTTCCAGTTTGGCTTTCATGGTTTCCATCATTTTCCTGAGCTCCTCTATTTGTTTATGTATGTCTGCTTTAATGTCCTTTATTTTGATGGTCATTTCTTTTTGCACCTTAGAGATTATTTTTTCTATGGTTTCTTCCTTTTCCTTTTTTTTTTTTTTTTTACTTTTACTGCTATCAATTCAGAGTCCCATATGTTGGCTTCAGATTTCCCCTCTCTTTGTGCTCTGAACTTGTCCTGGGTGGGCTGGGCATTTGGAATTGCAGTTTGCTTCTTTACCTTGTCATTTCCTATTTTACTTTGTTTTCTGTATTGATGCACGTAGATTTCTTATGTTGGATAATTTTATCACTGGTGTCTAGGCTTTCTTAGGAGGTGTCTGTTCCTCCAGATGTCTTCTAGATGTCAGTGGTTCTTGGTCTTTATGTCTATCCCAAGAACCTACCTTTCCAATATATTAAGTGTGAAGAGTTCTATCAATTTGACTTAGGACCCATTCCTCCAGTACTGGACTATGGTGATGATTATGACCCCTGACAATCACAGTGTTGTCATACAGGCGAAAAAACTGGATATAGCATGTATGGCTGAATATAGCATGTATCCTGGTTAAAGTAACTTAGTTGGCAACAACAATAGACACAAGTGCAGCCTGACTGCTGACAAACTGCAGTAACTATTAGCCTGATATCTATAACTGTAGGAGGAAGGTCTACAGAAATATAATATCCAATTTATACCAGGAACATGTATGCAATGATTTTCCACTTAATGGAGTGATTTTACCCTTTTGGGAGTGTTTAGGAGGATAAGGGTAGGATGGAGAAGTGAATGAGTTTAAATATAGTTGGAGCAAGGTTGGAGGGCACAGGATGATTGTCCAGGTTTTGTGTAATTGTAGCACACAGGTGGGAAGGGTGGGAAGAGAAGGCCTAGGAGTTTTGAAGTGAACCAGAAAAAGAAGAGACAATGTTTACTCACATGAAAGTATCATGAAGTCAACGAGATAGTTGATGAAAGAGAAGAGGACAAGTAGAATAAAACAAAAAGGTTAGAGATCAATTGTTGGCTCATATTGCTAATACTGTAGGAGATATTTCAACACCTGTAGTTCCCCCTGTCCATCATGTGCTCCTTAGCCAGGGTCCTACTGTGTCACTAGTGTTCCTGCAGGTCTGTAGGCCCTGAGTCCCACCAATTGAGGGAGGGAGGGGCAAATTTCAGACTTCTCTCACCAACTACTCAGTCTGGGTTGATGGAGGAGGGGAAGATCCAAACTCACACTCTTCTCACCATCTTAGGTGTCCCAGGTCAGGAAAGGAGGAGCTGAACTTCATCTCACCAGCTGAGCAGTCCCTGGGGGCAATGGAGGAAGGGAGGGGCACAAACTCAGACTCCTCTCACCAGCCACACTGTCCAGGAACAATGGAGGAAGGCAGGTGTGATTTTTTTTTTATTTAAAGTACATGAGGAAATTTCAATCTCACACCGATATATAAAGGGGAAGAAAAGGAACACTTTAGCAGTCTTTTTGAGTAATTGTAGATATTCTCTTTGCTATTACACTAAAACTTTGTAAATGATAGTTGATTAAAGTTAGTTGTGATCCCAAACCAAGGAAAGTTAGTTGGCACCCCAAACCATGGAAAGAATTTTTATCCTGCCCTGTTTTGCTCTTGGAATGGATCTTTTATCCAGGTATGATTTTGCAATGTCATACATTAGTTATCTGGAAAATGTTAGTTCACTGGCTTATGAAAACCTTTGCAAAATTGATATATCTTATTACACAATATTTTTCAAAACTCACTTTTGATAGTATGAGCACCAGTCTCGTTATAAAAGTCTTTAAGTACTCAGAAGTAATTAAGAAGCTCACAGTGATAAATATTAGTTTCTAAAATGCTAATTTTTGCATGAAAGCTCAAACTATATTGTTTGCAACAAATCCTGTCAGTTGATTTTCCTTATAGTGACAGGCTCATTTTGTTTATGTTTGAGAAAGTGCTTACCAGATATGCACACTAGAAAAACCATGTTTGTCTATCAGTCATTCTTTCAAGTACAAATGATGCTCCCTCAACTTAGCAGTTCATTTTATTCACAATTCACACAATCCCACAGGTACTTTACCTTGAAACAGCAATTATTATTTGGTATGCAGCATAATTCTCATCTCATCACACAGTGTATAAAAAGACATGTATTCAAAATTTAATAAAATTAATCATTTTATTGCATATTCAATGACATTACTAAGTGGAACTGGTTCTCTCTCTTTCTACCATTTTGTGGGGATGAAGAGTATGATGATTTTTAGCACAAATTGGTACTAGTGCCTCAGTCTGTGCTAAGGACTCAGCAGTTTCACTCACCTTTGCTTTTGTACAGTCAGGGCATTGGCAACACAGGAAAATGCAAATAAAGTCTAAGTAGTATGTTATAGTATCATTGGGTCCCTGGATGTCTCTGAAGGGCTTCCATGGCCCTGCAGACTATACATTGTGGACTACTGCATAAGTTCTAGGCAAGTAAAATTTAATTTTAAAAAACCTAAGTAGGAAAATTAAACCAGAACAAATATAAATTATATGCTTAGATCAATAGAATGAAAACAATGAAAAAAATCCAAGATTTTCAGTTCTTTGAATAAAATAATTCTACATTATCAGTGAGTTATGTGTGTTAGTCTCAAACAATAGTAATAAAGACAATTTAGGTTCTTATAACTTTTTCCTAAAATAACTTATTTTTCCTACCATAAAATACACTATTGCTCCATCAAATTTTCAAACACACATTATTTTGCAAATTTGTTACATTTTTCTCCCTGCCCCCCCCCACTGCCAAAGTTTCTTGAGATGAAGAACCATATATTAATCACAAAAGAAGCCTAGGCTTAAGCATAGTGTTTCACAAATGTTTATTTTAGTGAATGAATGTATTTAACAATGAATCAAAAAACAATGAGATTTTTAATTAAAACTATATACAAGCTACTTGAAACAAGAGGCTAATATGTAATTTTCCACAGAGGCAGATATATTGAAATAAATCAGCTAAAAACTGATTTATACTGAACTCTTAAAGTAGTGCCAATTAAAGATGTTTTGCCTAATATAACTTGTAGCCACAAGATGGTTTAATCGCTCAGTTTTTCTTTTTTCCTATTTCTGAGTCTACTAAATACCAAAGGCAGAATATCTTGATTGCTAGAAATGAAGTATGGTGAATTGGGTGCCTGTATTAGTTACTTTTCTCTAGTTGCTGAGACAAAATACCCAATGCCCAAAGTTAAGGAAGGAGAGGTTTATTTAGCTTACACTTTGTGGAGGTTTCAGTACATACTTGGCTGGCTCCAAGGCAGAGTGGAACATGGCAGAGGGCAAACATTCACAGCATCAGAACACAGCAAAAACAAGAGCAAAATGGAGGAAAGGAGTCTCTTTCCCTCCTTTACATTGTAAACAGGCTACACTCACCCAAGGGGTGTGTAGCACTCACATACTCTCCATGCCCTCCTCTTCCACAGGCTCAGGATGTATACAAAGTAAGCACCCTGGCTCCCTGCTGACTCACTTAGCCAAACCTCTAGAGTCCCCAAGTTGACACAATGTATCAACCATAACAGTACCTAAGTCTAATTTTAGACGACCAAAGTTATTTTTTTGGCACCTAGTAAGCATGAAATCAAAACTAAAATACACATGCCTACATTCACAAGCAGATTCATATGCATGCACATACATATGCAAAAGAGGGACAATGGGAAACAAGGTATAGGACAAATTTTGTGGAAGACATTGAGGTGGTATTGCCTTATTGAGTGCATGTGTGTTTGAGTGCACATAATTGTGTTTATAGTTCCCAATTTGATAATGCTATCTATTCTAAATTGTTCCATCATTTTAAGAAACTAGAACAGACCACAGATGTCATTAGTCCAAATCCTATCAATTTTTATATAATAAAAACCCAATGATCTGGAGTATTTAAGGCATAAGAAAATATATAAATGCAAAAGTGCATGGTTTTGTTGTGGTAGTGGTTTGAACTCACCCTCCCAACAGTAGCCACCTTCACATGTTTTATACCTGAGTAAAGATTCTGGGATCCTGATTTTGTGGTACAGAAAGTGGTGGAATTGCTTTCTTCTAGATTGGCTTGGATTCATCATGAATGCTTTGCTAGTTGTTTATGAATAAGCTCATATCCTTAAAAGTAACTATTTCAATAATTTTTAGATTCAGCTGTTATAAGTTCAGATATAGCTACCAACAGCATGTAATTGGGATATCTACAACTTTGCAAGGGCTTCTATGGCACAGATAACTGTTCAAAGAGAAAAGATATTTGGAACCTTTCATATATCCACTAAATATACATGAGTTACACTATGTACATTAAGCAAACAGATAGTAAAATAGTATCTTAGTTTGGGCTGATATAAGAAAGTATCATAGACTGGGTGACTTATACAGAAGAGAAATCCCCTCCAGGTTTGACATTACTCACTTCTTGTTTCTTTAGATGGTAGACAGAGGGCAAAAGAGTTCTTTGTGTACCTTTTCTAAGTACACTAATCTTGTTTGTGAGGACTCCACACTAATGACCTAATAACTTCCAAAAGACCTTGCTTTCTAATACCATATGATTTGGGGTTAGGATTTCCACATATGAATTTTGAGGGCATACAAACCATTAGTCGATTGCAAATGGAGAAGTAATAGTTTAAATATTTATCTAAATATATAATAAATTGTTTAAATATTTAAAGATCAGATGATTTTGACAGCATTTTACTTAATGGGAACCCTTCCTAAGGAAAGAGAGCATGACATATGAGATATGAGTCTATTTCTCTCATAGAGTCTCTCGGCACAGCTTCTAACAGAGGGTGGGCTATTCATTCTTTCGACAAATGTTTACTGAAGAATTGCTGAGCACTAATGCTATTCTGGGTTCCAGGTATATATCCATCAGCAAGCTAGATATGGCTGTTTGGAAAATATTAGCTCTGTGCTCTCATGAAGCTTACATTATACTGTAGTGAAAGCACAATGAATAAATAATAAAAATAACTTCTCACAGAAATAACTGACAGGTAGAGAAAGTAATGAAAGAACAACTGACGGGAATAATACAAAATGAGAATTCTTGAGAAGCTTGGTAGGACAGACCTTTTGGGCTAATATATGAATGATGAGAATGTAGTCATGTGAAAAAATATATGGAATGGGCACTCCTAACAGAAGGCCACCAGGATAAAAGGCCTGGAGAAGGGATTTGTGTTGTTGGAGTATAGTGACTAAAGGGGAGAGCTGTTCAAGAAAGGACGCAAAAAGCTTTGCTGAAGCCTAATCATGGAAGCTGTGGCAGTTTGAGTTTATGTATTATAGAAAGTCATTAGAGGTTTTTTGGAAACTTTTATTTGGAAATAACTTCATACTTAGAAAACGGTTGCAAAGATAGCACAATGAATTCTTTTTTTTTTAATTTTAAAAATAAAAGGAGGAAAATATTAACAGACAGTCGACATTTTACAAAATAGCAAAAGAACA
>NW_004955535.1:3471949-3492334 GCF_000276665.1 Chinchilla lanigera
AGTGGTTTCTCATGAAAACAGATATAGACATACAAAGCTGATCAACCAAGGACTCATTGACAGTTTCTTTCAGCAAAGAAATACAAGACAGTAGAACAGCCAAGTAAACTATCCTGCATATACATACATACAAACTTTCTCATATAGCATTCACCCAGATTCCCCTAATGTTAACATTCTGTATAACCATGGCACAACAATAAAAACAAAGAAATTAGCATTGGTACCAAATCTAATTTCATCCCTTTTTGAAATAATGTAATTTTTATGTTCTAGAACCCAATCTGGGATCCCACACTGCATTTGGTTATCATGTCTCCTTACTCTTGTCCAGTCTGAGATAATTCCTTGGTCAGTCTTTGTTGTATATGACCTTGACATTTTTGAAGTGTATTGGCCATGTACTTTGTAGAATGTCCCTCAGATTGGGTTTGTCTGAAGTTTTCTAATGGTTGGATTGAAAGTATGCATTTCTGAGAAAAATGACACAAAAGTGAATGCTCTTCCCATTGCCTTATATCAGGGGCTCATAACATCAATATATCTTACCACTGGTGATGTTGTAGGGAAAGTTGGGAGACAGGTAGGGAAAGCTAACAGGTCTTAGTGGCATTTCTAGCAAATAAAGGATTAAATCCCTGCTAGAGAGACTAGCTAAGAAAAACAGACAAAGAGAACCCACTTCATGCCCAGGCCCCAATTCCCTCTTCCCTCCACCTCCAATTAAGGGCAAAGGAAACAAAGTGAGGAGGGAGCTATGTTATAGAAAAGTCAGTATATAAAATATATGCTAATACCTGGACACTCACACATTATTATTATTATTATTCTCTCACCATACTAATACACTAAAATGCACATGTATCTTTTTTGCTAACTCAGCCTTAAATGTGAGGTTCTGCTGTAAATCTCACAATATAAGCACCTGAACAGAACAAAGAGACCAAAAGAGTGGTTATCCAAGAATTCATGTGTAGGCAATGAAAGGAGCAGTGGCCAAATCAGGGGTCTCAGAGTTCAGAATAGCCATTTAAGTTATAATAACTGTCAAGACATCTTTCTTGCCATGTAATAAAAGAGGCTAGGAACAAAGACCTTTAAGTACTGGCTCTGGGCTCCCTACCTTAATTTGACAAGGTAGCTATCTATCATATTATTTCTTTCCTCTTTCCAATAAAGTGACTTTGTTTTTCCTTCTAAACTTATATCTCTAATTCTTTTATTGATATAAAGTTCATGAAACTGTAAATAAAAGTTAAGGTTCGCCCTGCCAGATGTGACAATATCAATGATGATCACTTGATTAGGGTGGTATCTGCCACGTTTCTCCACTGTAAAGTTACTTTGCCCCTCTTCCACATTCTATTCATTAGAATCAAGTCACTAAGATTGGACCACATTTGAGGGGAAGGGAGGAGAACTAGCATTTTCTTCCTGGAATAACAAAGACATTGTGAACATATGCCAAAAGCAGCACAAGAATTGATAATCAGTTTTAGAAAGGCATTTTGTAGTTATGCAAAAGTCTTGCTTCTCCTTGAAGTGAATTGGCATTATATTATTTGGAGGTAGAATTTGATAGTTTTTGTATATAGAATATTCTATACATGGGCATGATGTAATACTCATCTTGCTTTGGTTTTCTCTGATCTTGGATCTGTAGTTTAGTGTTTGTCATAAATCTTGGAAAACTGTCTCATTGCTTCAAATATTTCTCAACTGTATTTTCGCTTTCTTTCCTTCTAAAATGTTAAACCATTAGATAGTGTATTATTGCTCCTGGATCCTCTGCTCTGAATTTTTCCTTCTTTGTTCTCTTTTTATTTTCTTTTAATTTCTTTCCTTTTTTTTTTTTTTGCCTTTTTGAGACAAGGTATTGCTATGCAGTTCAGGCTGGCCTTGAGCTCCCTTTGTAGCCCAGGCTGGTCTCGAACTCCAACAATCCTCCTGCCTCAGCCTCCTGAGTGCTGGGATTACAGGTGTGTGCCACCAAGCCCAGCCTAAATAATTTCTTTTGATTGATCTTCAGATTTCCTTGGCTGTGTCAAGTCTATTAAGCCCATCAAAGTGACTGTTCATCTCTGTTATTATAGTTTTTAGTTTTAGCATTTCCATTTGATTCTTATAATTTCTATTGTCCTTCTGAAACATTGTGTAGTGTTTCCATATGAGCCTTTAACATATTAGCCATAATTATTTTAAATTAAATATCACATCTGAATCTAGTTCTAATGATTGCTTCATTTCTTGGGAGGGTGTTTAATCATACTAATATTTTTGTCATATTTCATTATTATGCTGACAGCTGATACTTTGTGTGAGACAGTAAATAGTGAGATCAATATTTTTATGTCTGAAGATGAGCATGCTTTTCCTTCTGCTAAGCCTTCAGCATGAAAGTTTGTGTTAACCTAGTCAGGATGTGAGATTCATTGTTGCTGTGGATACCCACAGTATATCACAGATTTGATATTGCTCTCTAGTGTTTTGGATTTGGGCTGGTTTGCCAGATGTCACATTCTCAATGTCTCCACTTCTTTGGGTCTTGTGGTTTTCCATACCTGTTGCACCACTGAGAGAATACATCACTTGCAGGTCCCCAGCTCTATTCCATTGTTATTTTTACCTGATGCTTGTTGCCCTGTGGTGAGGGCCAGGACAATAGTAGCATTATCTGGTGGTATATTTCAGCCTGGTCTTAAGCAGGTGCTGTACTTCTGAGTCTCAGGGACTCAGAAGACTTTCACAAATGCTCTTCTCTCTCCCACAGCTGTAGTTTTGACCCAGCACATATTCTTACTTTTCCTTCAGAAGTAGTTTCTTTTATTCTGCTATATTTCCCAATTGTGATGTATTTTTACCAGTACCCTAAAATGATACTGTTGTTGTTGCTACAAATCTAATGCTTTTATTCCATATGTGAAGTAAGAGATTGAGCAGAGTTTCAATAGTCACTGTTATTCTCCTCCCCTAGCCAGCGACATGAGGAAAGCTTTATTAGGATTCTACCTGCTCTTGTCTATAAATACTTCATGGAATTTGTGAGGGAAAATCTTGCAAGAAGATAAAGTCCTCAAATTAGCCCACACTTGGCCTTTAGCAATTCATTAGAAATATTTATCTGAATCTTCTTACCCATTTCTACAGAATCCAGCAGCATCTACCCCACATTAGCAAATGTTTAGGTCCTATATATACCTGAAAGAATCTAATTTTCATCAGGTTTTGGGTTATATGGTTGTCCTATAACCTCAGCTGTCTGACTTGTTCAAGAGTAATCATAATTGGCAGATTTTTCTTACATGTATGTATTTCAAAGCTGCTCTTTCTAGCTTTGTGTATCCATAAGCTGGAATCAGAGTCCTTTATTGAAGAGCTTTAATAGTGAGGTAATGTGATTTAATCTATATTAAGATGTTACTGTGGTTATTACATAAAGAAACGACCATAGGATTCTGGGGAGAAGGCAAATAGAAAAGTAGAGAAACTAGATAAGGTAATGTTGTATTTGTGAAAAAACATGGCAGCTTGATTTGGCTGCTAGAAGTAGAAAAGAAAAGGGGTAGATATTTCAGAACATGTTCTTGAGATACAGGGGAAAAATAAGATTAGAGCGTATTAAGCAGGATTGAGTCAGGAGAATGGAACCACTCCAATAATTTGAATAAGAAAAATTTAATATGTAAGCAATTATTAACTAGTAACAAGGGACTAACTACTAAGAATGGTGAAACAATTCTATAGGAGTGGCAGGTGAAGGAAGCTGATGCTATCTCCAGTGCTGAGAGAGAGCACAAAAGGAACAAACCTGGAAGAAGACACATACTTGCCACCAAAGTTAAGATTCAGACCTTATTGGAGAGGGTACAACTATAGCACTGGATGACAGAGATGCTTTTTGAAGTGCTGTGGACTTGGGAAAAAAAAAAAAAAAAAAAAAAAAAACAATGTCTGGGTTCCAGAGAAACTCACTAGAAAGCCACCTGTTCTAATACCAGTAAACTTCACTAGTTCTTAGTATTGGTGGTGAATTTTAAGTAAACATTCCTATTTTTGACTCAGTGATTCCACTGCAGGTATTTATTCAAGAAAAATGAAAACATGTCTATGAAGATGCATGAAGGAACTTCCTAGAATGATGAAAATGTTCCATATCTTTATCACAATGATGTTTGTGTATATGTACTTCTCAAAACTCATTGAAATTTATATTTTAATCACCAGTGCTGAAGGAAGGAGATGTTGGAGATAGAAGAAGAGAGACCTAAGTATGAAATATTTGTTTCAAATTTAGGAAATGTATTTCCAGAGGAAACATAGCAGAAGTGCTAGAGGCCCAGTATAGATTAAATTGAGAGTGCTCAAATGGGTTGTATAATTTTCTCCAGCAAGGTTTGCTTCTCCAATATTGACGCAGAGCAGAAAGATAGTTGGCTGGAGATAGGATACAAATTTTGCTAGGAACATGTTTAATGGAGAGAGAAAAGAAATTCAGCCACGTGATTCTTCTGCTGTCTTATCTTAATGCAGTTTCAGTCATCTGGTGGCTCACTTGGGACTGAAGGGTCTGAGATGGCCTTATTCATGTGTCTAGCAGTTAGGGGTGGCTGGGCTGCATATGTCTAGCCAACTAGTCTTGTTCTCATGGAAACTGAATTCAAAAGGCAAGCAAGCCCCTGGTACACCAGCATTTTATCAGTGCCTGCTTGTTTTACATTCAGTAATGTCCTGTTGGCCAAAGAAAGTCCTTTGATGGAGTCTAGTCTCCATGAGGTGGGATTGGGGGAGATTACAAGGGTGCAGACAAGGAGATATGGCACATGGAGGGCTGTTAGTTTAGCAGTCAGTCCTAAGAAGAGTAGGAGCAGTGTTCTCTTCCAAAAGCCAGTAAACAGCAGCTAAAACGAAATAGAAAAATTAGTCTGTTATTTTCTTGGAAAAACATCATTTTCGTAAGAGTATTATAACCTAGTCTAGAATGTCTACAATTTTTCTCAATGTCATGAAATTCTAAAGACAATCAATTTGAAAAATGCATGTGTCATAGACCATTTTGGGGAAAGAGAGGTGTTACAATGAAATGATGATAATGTTTAGCAGCTTCCAAAACGTGTTAACTTGGCCCTTCTGCTTTGAATGAGTAAATTTGTAGACAGAAGATTTAACCAAATGACCTTTAATGTGCTTTTCAAGTACTGAGATTTTATGATAAACCACTTAGTAATCAGTCTATTACAGCTCACTCTATCCTAGCTGAGAAAATGCCCTTTTTTCTTATAAGTACGTACACATACGCCTCTGCACAAAGCATAGCGCTGGAACAAATGACAGTCTTGTTTCATAATATTTGTCTCCTTGCAGAAGAGGACCAGCTCTTGAATTATTGCCTCATTAGTGGAAATAAAAATCATTGAAAACTCCCAGAATTATGGGAATAGAAATATTGAAACTTTCTTTTACAAGGGTTATTTCTGACTTTCATTTTACTTTGAACATCAGAGGCTTGGATTACTTAACCCTTGTTCCTAGACTAGTGGAAATACTGTAGAGGAAAATGTTGAAAGTGGAAAGTAGAAAAAACGATGTAGGCATGAACAAAAAAAGAAATAATCCTTATGTTTCACAGTGATTAGATAGGCAGATATAAATAATTTTCATTGTTCTCTAAAGAATTTTATTTTAGAGGGGAAATTCTTATTTCATAACATCATAAAAAGAGAGCTTTACTGACTCAGAATTAGGTCCCCAAGTATTTTTTTTTGCTCTTCTGGCACAGCAAAACTTATGGGCAACTTATAATTGCCTGAGTGCCCAAAGGTTATGGATCAATCACTCAGACAGCCAGTCGTGCCAAGTTGCAAGCCTGGGAATAGCCAGAGTGGCTTGGCTTCTATTTTCACAAAGACAAAATGGCTTATTGTTATATTTGGAAGAAAAACAGAAAGAAATGAAAGTGCTACTGAGTGTACTTAGTGAGAAACATAATTTATATCTGACAGTAGCACATTTTTAATAATGAGGCCAGCAGGGAAAAGATAGAGAGTAAGAAGGACCTTATAGCAAGAGCTCTGCACAGTGAACCAGCTCAACTGTTGTGAAGTGGACCCAAAAGTCCACAGGGGAAGAAATGATATTATGTTTTTAAAATGCAGTGTGTAGCATTTACCTTTATTTTAGGGGAAAAAATGCTTGAGTCAACCCTACTTACTGACTTGATCTCATATCTATGACATTTGTCCTTGCTAGGTAACATTTCATGGTTACACACATCTGAATTCTTTTTTATCAGAGCTCATTTTTCAATCACTGAGATACTTTCATCATCATTTAATAAAAAGAAATTTCATTTTTGCAAGAACTAAGTATTAGGGTGAATCACATACCTAGAATCATTTTGACAGTTCTGGGTTATCATGGTAGTGGCTGTGTAGGGAGTGTGAGATAAATCCTACTCTGTGGGCCTGGTGACTTCTGGCTTCAATAATATCAATACTAATAATAGTTTCTTATTATTCCAAGAGCACCTTCCTCCCTGCCCCAACATGCTGTATTCCCCTTATCTCTTTTTGTCTTTGTTCATATACACCACCTTCCTTGCCTGTGATTGACATAATTCTTATTTTATTATCTGTCTCCCCCTACTGGCATGAAGGCAGAGATTTTTTTTTTTTTCTTAATTGAATCACCGCCATACCCCAGCACCTAGAACAGTACTTACCTCATACACAGCGAGACCACAGTAAATATTAATGAATGAGCTCATATTGACTGTATGTGTCCCATGTACTGCCACCTTAATTTAATTAGTTAAGGACAGTTTGCAGGGAAAAAGTGATGACAAATAGGCAAGATGAGGAGCATACCTGAAAGGAGATAGTAGTATCCTATCCCCTTTGCCTTACTGGTATCTATGAGGGTGCTGGGCAAGAGTTGATGAGTGATAAGTGATGCAGATGTTTCTTTGGATACACACTATCTCCCCACCAATTGTTCCTCTATGGCACTGCCCACTGGATCCATAGTGAGGGTCCCCAAATGAGAGGTCTAAAAACACTCCTTTTATTCACTTTCTTCTAGGTTTGAAGCTGGTTGGTAGACACTTCTCCAACAATTCAGAATTCTGCTTCAGAGATTAGAGGTGAGTAACAAGACAATGGTATAAAATGATATTGTAGTAAGGAGAATAACTGGTAAACTAAGCAGATATTGTAACAGTGGTCATTTCTAGTGACTATTTTAGAAATGCACGTTTGGCCTCATTACTTAGGACACGTCCTTGGCTTTCTACATTCAAACTCATTATTCCAAGAAGGATCATGCCTTTACCCTAAAAAGACTAGTTCTTTGAATGATACCCCATAATATTCATTCTATTTTCCTGCTGAGCAAGATCAGTTTTGAGCTTGTTTGGGCAGAAGTGAAGTTTGATGATGCATGTGCTGCTCTTGTTTCCCTCTCCCCATGTTATCTGTCATAGCTACTGGCTGCTGTCCCTTTGCTGATCATTAGTTGGAGTGTGCCTACAATGAATAAAGCCTTCATTTTTATGCTTTAATAAAAGAAAAAAGATGTCTCCTCCTGTGAGTGCAAAGCAGCCAGGTTTCACAACATGAACAAGAACTTCAAAATTATTACTAGTTCCTGACATGCAGATAGTTCTTTCAGCATTGCAGTTTGCCAACCCAAATTATACTTGAAAAATGATCAGCTCCCTGGAATAAACTGTGCAATGTCCAGCTCATACCGTTCCACAATAACAGGAAGAACACTCCTTTATATTTCTCCCCTGATAGGCAGTGAAGTCTAGCAGATGAGAGATAAGAGCAGGTACCAAAAAACTGGCTGTATTTGATCTTCTTTCTTAGAGACCGTGCCATGTTCTTCTCCCCTCTTCTTCTTTTCTCTCCTCTCCCCTCCCTTCTCCTTCTCTCCTTCCTTTTCTTCTCCTCTACTATCTCTTCCCTTCTTCTTCTCTCTTTATGGAAGACATAAAGTTAAATTATGGATGATGTAAAGATGAATGCTTCCTCTTCCACATTCCTCTCCTTTGCTTGCCTCTCCCCTCTTCTTTTATGTTATTTTCTCCTCTCCCTTTCCCTCTCATCTCTCCCTCTCTTCTCTTAATTTTATTCCTTTTCTTTCCTTCTCCTCCCCAAATAAAACATTTGCTATAAATAAATTTATACTATAACTGACAATACCAAGTGTTGGCAAGGATGTGAAAGAACCAGACCTCTCATACATTGCTGGTGGATGTGTAAAATGGCACAACCACTTTGGGTAAAGGTTTGGCAGTGTCTGTCTGTCCATTTTTTTTAAATACTGGTGACTTCCAGGACCTTTGCACTGAGCTATATCTCCAGCCCCCCTTCTTAAAATTTTGAGACAATGTCTTGCTAAGTCTCTAATTCTCCCAGTTTGTGTTCAAACTTGTGATCCTGTTGCCTCATTCTCTCAGAGTGCTGGGATTATAGGAGTCTGTTATCATGTCTGGGTTGGCAGTTTCTTGTGACATTAAAACATTCATCTACCCTATGACCCTGTATTTCTACTGCTAAGTATACTCAAGAAAAGTGACATCATATGTGCACAAAAAGGATCGTTCAAGGTGTTATAACAGCTTTATTCATAATATCACTAATCTTGAAACAATCCAAATGTCCAGCAAGTTAATGGATGCATAAATGATGGTATGTTCATACAATGAGTTACTACTCAGCAATAGAAAGAAATTAACTGCTAATAATAGATTTATTTGGATGAATCTCATTGACAATAATTATAATGAAAAAAGGTAAGCATAAATAAGCAATAGTATATGCTATATGTTTTAAATTATATGAAGTTTTAGAACAGATAAAACTAACCTATTGTGATAGAAATAAGATCAGTGGCTGCCTGGAGCAATAGGATTAGCACAGAAGAAGTGATATTGGCTTAAAGCAGAATGAGGGAAGCTTCTGGATGTGGTGGAAATATTTTATATCATAGTTTCAAAGATCTTTATATTTGTCAAAACTTATCAAACTATATACTTAATAACTATCATTTTATGTGTAATTATGCTTCCATAAAGCTGATTGAAAGATTCAAATGGTTTCTAAGCAAGGTTTTAGAAAATGTATTTCTTCCTGGAATACCAAAGTGGAGACTGTACCGGCCTTTCTGTAAACTCACATATTGGTAGGCTGGAGGAGATAGGTCGAATCAGTGAGATCATAGGTCTGTTGGTAAAATTCCTGCTGTCTACTTCATTAAATTATACAGACAGTCACCAAGGACTTCAATCTGTGAGATAGTATGTTGGGCATTATGGAATATATGAAGATGAATAATTCAGAATTCCCACTCTCAAGTTGCTATTTTTTGACCAATAGTGATAAAAAGCAATGGTCAAACAGTTATTGTAAAATAAGGAGTAAGTGGTTAGCATAGGGTCATACTTATTACATATTTATTTAATACCCAGGAATACCACAACAAACTTTTGCATATCTTATTTATGTATGACTGCTAAGTATTCTGGGAAGAGTACTTGCACTTGCAGCCCAAGAATGGATTAGCAAACATTTCAATTATTCCTCCATCAGAGAGTTGGGACAGGGTTCACCTCCTTTCTCTGGGAAGGATGTCTAGAAAAGCAGGAGACATGCTTAAAATGGTGTGAATCAAAAGGTGAGCACCACTTTGAGCCACAGATGTGGGAAAGATGGAAGATCATTATTAGCTGTCAAGAGCAGGGCTAGGTCTTTATTAAAGGGAGTTATAAAAAAACAGGGCAAATGTATTAGAGTAGGTCACCCCAGTGGCTTCCTGCAGTAAAAATTTTACTTTTCTCCCTCAGAGTGCTGTATGGACATTCTTATTTGGGAAACTCTTCTGGGACCTTTGTCCTCCAAGTGGTGACTCTGGAATCTAGATGCCTTCATTTAGTGACTTCTATGTGACTCTGGTGCTGTCTAGCTAATAAATGGTGAGAGAATCACTTAGCTTATGTGGGATATTTTATCAGTTAGGCCTAGCACTGGTATCCATCAACTTTGTTCATGTTCCAGGGACCAGAACTCAGTTGCATAATTCTACTTAGGCATGGAAGTAGCCAAGAAATGTAACTGTGCACCCCATAGAGAGCAGAGCCAGACTGGTGAATACATACTGTCTTAACTATAGCAAAACAACTTATTAAGTGATTAGAGAATCGTAAATGCTCAGTGTTTGATTACTCACTATCAAAAAAGGTACCATAAAGCGTGGGATCGAGAGAAGGGAGCTAACATTCTACCATTTGTATAGAAAGTGCTACCATTTGTATAGAAATGTATAAGCAAATCACCAACAATTGAGACCTAAACAGTCATCCTATGCCACAAACACTAGGTTATCCAAGAATCAGAAGAGGCAGCCAAGCATGTGACATATGCCTGTAATCGCAGCACTCAGGAAGCCAAGGCAAGAGGATCCGGAGTTTGAGGCCAACCTGGACTACATAGCAACTTTCAGGCCAGTCCAGACTGCGTAATAAGACCCTATCTCAAAAAAAGAAGAGCCAATGAAGAAAAATAGCAGACATATGGGGTCAGAATAACTCTGTCTAAGACCTGACAAAGTGGCCACTATGCTTTGAAGATCCTAAGCCTGGATTTGGTGCCTTGTTCAGAGAAGCAGAAGATTGGATTGGATTTATTGGATTGAACCATTGGAAGATGTACTTTCAAGAGTTTATCTGGGGGCTATATACAGATATCTCATACAGTATTAGTTGGGCTCTTATTTTTCTATGTTTAATAGATGAAAAAATAAGGATTATAAACATAGAAGTACTATATGACCTAGCCATTCCATTTCTGGATATGTACACCAAATACTTAAAAGCAGTGGCTCAAATAAGTGTACACCGATCTTCTTAGCATATAATTTAGTAAGATGGAAATAACCCAAATGTTTATCAATAAATTAATGAATTAACAAAATGTTAATTACATAAAATTACATATACATAAAATAAAAAGAATGAAATTCTCATACATGTTTCAACATAGATGAACCTTAAAAATGCTATGCTAAGTGAAATAAGCCAGACACAAAGTGAGAAATACTGTATGATTCCACTTTTGAAATTGTTATGTCATCTATATTTTACTGCAACCAAAAAATGGGGGAAAAATGAAGGGCAAGGCTCTCTAATAGGGAAAACAAACCATTAAGGTAAACAGTCACAACTAGAAACCATACTCATTAGTGAAATAACCCAGACTTCCATGTGTAAGCCACGTATTGTCTCACTAGTGTGAGAACCTGAAAGAGTGAATAAAAATGAGGAGGTATGACAGACATTGTGAATCAAAAAGAAAATGCTCAAAAATAAAGAGCAACTGGAGTGAGGGAAAAGAGAAAAGAAAGATGGAGAAATTATGTACGTATGTATATACAGGATTGCTAACATAGTTGTACTACTACCTTCCCTTTTTTTTTTTTTTTTTTTGCTGTGCAGGTTTTCAATTTGATATATAATCCTGTTTGTTGATTCTTGATGTTGTTTCTTGTGCAAATGGAGTTCCTGTCAAAAAGACATCCCCTACCTGTTCTATCTTCCAGCAGGATAAGTATTTATGGTTTAACATCTAAATCTTTAATACATTTTAATTTTAGTTTAGTGCATGGTGAGAGATGTGGGCCTAGCTGCAATCTTCTGCATTAGCATGGCTAGTTTTTCAAGTATCATCTGTTAAAGAAGCTATCTTTCCTTCAGCTTATAGTTTTGGGCCTCCCCCCTCTCTCTCTATCTGTGCACATATCATACTGTTTTGTCACTGTAGCTTTGGAATATAATTTGAAATCTGTAATCATGATGTTTTCTGCTTTGCTCTTATAGCCCAGGAATGCATTTACTATTCAGAGTTTCTTCTGATTCCATATGTATTTGAGGATTTATTTGTCTAGTTTTGTGAGGAATGCTGTTAGTATTTTGATTGGGATTGCATTACATCTGTAGATTTTTTTTGGGAAATGTTTTTCTTTTTTTAAAATTTATCTTAAAAATAAAAGAAGGAAAACATATTCACAAACAGACATCCATTTACAAAATAACATACGAACAATACAAACAATATTGAATTACAGACAAAGTGGTAGGAAATTAATAATCGTTGTATTATGTATTCATATCTTCAAAGTGGTTTCTCAGGAAAACAAATACAGACATACAAGATTGATCAAACAAGTAATCATTAACTGTTCCTTTCAGTAAAGCGATAGAATTCAGTAGTACAAGTATGTTAGCAATCCTGTATATGCATACATACATAATTTCTCCGTCTTTCTTTTCTCTTTTCCCTCACTCCAGTTGCTCTTTACTTTTGAGCATTTTCCTTTTGATTCACAATGTCCATCATACCTCCTAATTTTTATTCACTCTTTCAGGTTCTTACACTAGTGAGACAATACGTGGCTTACACATGGAAGTCTGGGTTATTTCACCTATGAATATGGTCTCTAGTTGTGACCATTTACCTGTAAAAGCCTCAAGTTTACTTTTCTTTATAGCTGAGAAATATTCCATTGTGTAATTCCCTGTATAAACCAATTCTAAGCTACATCAAATAGCATGTTATCTTATTGTCTGCAGTTTCCATCCCTGTGCTGAAGATGGGCTTTATCTTCACACCTCTGAGCTGCCCTGGATCAGGAACTGCTTGAGCTTGTCTGGTCACAGGAGTAGACTGATTGCACCCTGTAGCCAAGCCTTGCAAGTCCAGCTGGTGCACTCTTTTGAAGGGGAGAAATGTTCTAATTATTTATTCTGAGACATAAATGAAGGACTGAGGGGATAGAAAAACTGACTTTCATGCCTTGTCAAGGGACAGTCTCCAGCAACTGTATCAAACAAGAACTGAACATAAACTCTAAACACACATTTTCCAGTTGAAAAAGTAAACCATTCTCTAACCAAGTGATCAACATTAACACCACCAGTAAAGGGTGAACAAACATGATACGCCTCCAGATTCGATATGCTGGGTAGAATACAACCTCACTTCATGCTTTCAGGAAATGTAGGGCCTTCTTGTGGTTATTTCCCCTCGTAGAAAGATGTATCTTCCCACATCTATTCCAAAGATTGCTTCTCTGACTTCAGCATGCTTACCAGTCACCTGGAGATCTTGTTCAAATGCAGATTCTGCTTCAGTAGTATGGAGTAGGACCGAATATTCTCTATATCTAACACACTCCTAAGTGATGTGAATGTTGTTGGTCCATCAGCCAAAGTTACACTTTTTTTGTACTGGAAATCAAACTCACAACCTCACATTCTGGGCCCCAAAGTTACATTTTAAACAGTGGTTGTAGTAGTTTTCAAAATGTGGTCCTCAGACCAGGATATGAGCATCACCTAAGAGTTTGTTGGGAATATAATTCTCAGGTTTCAACCTAGACCTATTTACATATTGAATCAGAAACTCTGAGTGTGGGGTCCAGCTCAGTCAGGGCCAGGACTAGGGTGAGGCAAGTGAAGTAAGTATGTAAGGCACAAAACTTAAGGAAGTTCCCATTTTCAGAGTCATGCAAGTACAGGGTGGGTACTTGAGAGTGTGCCCATCCTGGGTCCCCTGAGTTCTGCAATGGATGTCTTACAAGTCTGGGGATTCTGATGCATGTTAGAGTCTGAGAACCATTGTCCCCTTTCTGCTCACTAAGTCACCTCACTGCAGTAGCAACCTAATTGTATCTGAATTATCTGGGCCTTGATTGAGACCTATTGAATAGAACTTTATGTATAGAAACATTCTCACCTAGTCTGTAAGGAAATCTGAATGTGAATGCTCATCAAAGAGCTGTTTGTCATAGAAAAGATTTAGAAGAAAAAAAGCACAGTATATCAACTATGACACCGTGAACAAGTGAAATGTGTGAAGGCATATAGCAGTTAGAAGCACTATGCTAAATGGACCATAGCGCAATGTGACAAGATCTTAGAACTAAAAGGTGGGTGAAAATGGCAAGAAATGTGACTTAGAGCAATACACCACTTGTGTACATTTAAAATGTATGTATAGATAGATAATAAAGATACACAGAGAAGTGAAATGAAAGTGAGGATCCAGAAGAAGGGGAAATCAAATCAGTAAATAGTGAGCACACAAACAAGTAAGCATAAAACCAAAGATGATAATGTGCGTTGAGCAGGGAAGCATGATTCATTCAAATCTCTGCAGATGGAGTTGGGAAACCTATTAAAAATAAGGGCCACTTTTTTGCATGCTACCATCATCTTTAATTCTGGAGCATATTTACTTTTTAGCGTTTCCACAATTTGGTCAGTGCTTATCTTTCCAATCATCCTGCCTTGTCCAGTACTCTTCAGTCCAGTAATCCAGTAAATATCATGTGTCCCACTCCCAGATCTTTATTCATGCTTCAAGTCCTGGCTGGAGCATTCTTTTGCTCTTTCTTCACCTGGCTAACTCCTCTGTTTACTTTTCAGCTCAGCTTAGGTGCCATCACATCAAGAAAGTGCCTGTGACCCACTACCTGGGTTCAATTTACCCACTACTTTCCAGTATGTTGTTTAGTCATACGACATTTTAAGCAAATCAATGATCTGTGTGTTTTTAAATCTTTTCAGCCCAAGGACCTATGCTTACCACTATTTACACCTCAGTGCCTGTCAATATTACACCTGCAGTTCAATAGGTTGTCAAATGTGGTAGGGCTTAAAACAGATGTGGTAGGGCTTACTTGGAACTAGGAATACTATGGGTTTGTTTACTTACACAAGACTATATTTAGAAAGGACTTAGGGCAGCACTTGAGAGCTAAAGTTCAGAGAGGGGGAAAGTAGAAATTCACTGTAATAAACTACCAGCAAAAGCAGCCTTCTGTAGCCACAAGAAGTGAGCATAACTGTCTCTCTGGGCAGATCATGATCTGGAGCTGGAGCTTGAAGTTTGGACTGTGATTTCTTGGCAAATGATCTCCGTCTGTGCCTGCTACTGCCATCTCCAGGGGAATGGTTGATTTTCACCCAGCCGCCAGCCTCCAGCTGCTAGGAGTGTCACACTTTTGAATTAAAATCACCTTTATCAGTGAAGCAAAAGACAGCTCATTCTATCCTTCTCTTCTCCTGGTCTCTGAGAGGGATGTTGCAGGTGCCATATCTTCCAGTCAGGTAGACACCAGACCAGAAAGCCATTTTACACTATCTTCCTGTGTGCATCAAATAATTTCTGAATCTATATCCTCACAAGGAAACTCCTAAAATAGACTGCCTTTACAGAATCAGGGAGTTTCATGAGAGATTAATATAGAAAATTAGAAAGTTCATGCATTAAAAGATTCACAGATCCTCCATTGAGAAAACATTTGCAGTTATAGTCATGCTCCCCTCCCACAGAAACGAAAGTAAAAGTTTTATTTAAACCAATGTTATGTAAGAGTAAGGAGGCACCTGAAATACCCAGTCTAAAGTGAAGTTTTCTCTTGTTCCCTGATTTTTCATCAGCGTTATATCATTCCGTTTCTAAAAGAATCACCAAGTTTTGGTTTTTTTAAAAAAGAACCTGCTTTGTGACAGGAAAACATGTTTTAATAAATTCTAAATTTGACTGGTTATAAAAACTTTTCCTACAGTCTGTCTGGTACTATCTCAGAATAAGTCAAGTAATAATGGGGGGATACTTTCTAGAGCAGGATTTCTCAGCCCCAGTGTTAATGATTTCCTGGGTGAGATAGCTCATCCATGGGGGTAGCAGGGAAAGCTGTTCCACACATTGTAGGGAGTTTAGCAAAATCCTCCCTGGCCTCTACTCACTAGATGTTTGCAGCACCTACCCGTCTTCATTGGTGGGCAAGCTCAGTGTCCCCTGGATGGAGGGGATGAGAACCACTACTCTAGAAAGGAATACAAAGTCATTCACAGATAAAGTCAAATCACTAAATTGGAACACGAAGCATAAGTCACAGACCTTTCCCCTGATCTAAACCCCAAGGGTTTGACTTTCTTAATTCAAAAGGGTCAAACTTGCCAAAACTATATTTGGGAATGAATCCTTTTAAAAATAGCTTTTCAAAATCTAGCTGAGAGATATCTAATAAAGAAAGTCTAGCTATGCATAAATATATATATATATATATATATATATATATATATATATATACTAAACTGAAAACCTAACCCTTCAATTTTGGCTGCTAACAAATACTGCCCAAACGAGCTATGTTCATCTTAGTGAATAAGCATAACATGCCTTGATAAGAAATAATTAGAAATTTTAAACATAGCTACTATTTATTAAGTGCTTGTGGTAGACAGAACACTGCCCCCCTGGCCAGTTTAGAAGTCCCCATCTTAATCTCCAGAGCCTTTAAGGCAAAAGGGACTTTGCATACATAATTACATTAAGATGATGACGTGACCCTGGATTACTCAGGTGGTCCCTTAGAAGGGAAAGGGAGAGGCATGACAAAGGATGGCATGGAATGATACAGAAACACAGGCTGGAGAGACAATTGCTGGCTTTGAAGCTGAAGGAAGAGGAGAGTGCCCAGGAATGCAGGCAGCCTCTAGAAGCTACAAAAGGCAAGGTCTCCAGGAGAAATGCAGCCCTGATGAAATTTTGATTCAATGATACTCTGACCATCTGAACGATAAGGTAATGAATTTGCGTATTTAGCTACTAAATTTGTGATAATTAATTATAGCAGGAATAGAAAACTAATACAGGGGCTGTTTAGGAGGATGGTGTGATCAGAGGGAAAATACAATAACAGTAATATTGTCTCCTAGGAAACCAGGAAAGGAACCATTTCTTAGTTTTGAGAAGAATAATTAGTACTTCAAATAGTTAAGAATTTTAAATCATTTCACCCTAATACTAGATAAGAAACACATATACCTCTCAGGTGACAGGTATTAAGGACTGTAAATATATTCATTTATTTAATCACCATAACATCTCTGTTGAAAATATTTTTATTGTCCTTATTTTACTGATAAGGAAATAATTTCAAGCTCACATGGCTAGGAAAGGGAAGTGCTTCACATCCAGGCAGTTGGCTCCGGAATGCAAATAAATGTCACTCAAAGCAGTTGCATGAAGTTCAGGAGTGTAAAATTTAAAGCAAAATTCTGGACTTCTCCATCCAAAGCAGGTACTTGACCATATGATACAGTGGCATCTGTGTTTCCCAGTGCAGGGACATCTACTGTCTTTGGCCACTAAGTGTTCCCCATAGCAGTATCTCCAATTTCCCTTGGGCAACCAGCTCCCTCTCATCTTGCATAGGCTCCAAGGGCCTCTCAGTCAATACTGCCCCCCCCTTCCTCTGGCCTGATTCAATACAAGGCAGACTAATACAACCTCCCACACACTGCAGGAATCTGACTATCAGAAAGATTCTCCTTAATTCTTCCAGCCCCCTGATCCCTGGGGTGTCCCTGGTTCTTGATTTTTCTAAGACCTGCTGACTTACTTTTTTCTTTGGTTTGGTGGGATACAGCCATATCCTTCCAATAAATTCTTTTTCATACAACTGCTCAAAGATCTATTACTTCCTTTATAAACAAACAAACAAAAAAAACACAACAGAAAGTAAGTACTCAAGAAACTTCGTGTTTGGGGCTGGGGATTTAGCTCAGCAGCAAAGTGCCTGCCTGGCAAGCGCAAGGTCGTGAGTTTGGTTCCCAGTACTGGAGAAAAACCAAAAAAAAAAAAAAAAAAAAGAAACTTCGTGTTTGCTGAAAACCTAAAGTGGATGTTTGCCTTTGCTACCACTGAAGAGATGCTGAACCATTCCCCTCATAGGCCTAGAAGACAGAACACAAGAAGCTGATTAGAGAATAGGCAGAGCTCATTAGTAAAGGAGACTGAAGACTGCCCAGCCATTCAAATAAAATAAAGCTATAGCCCAGTAATCAGGAGCAGTTTGGGACATAGATAATTTTCCTTAGCAATTACTGTAGCATGATCTATGTATCCAGAATGAACTCTGAGCAGTAATTCAACCATCTCAGCATCCACACCCACAGTGTGAACACACAGTAAAGAATGCATTGCAGCTAGGCAATGCAAGAAGCGAGGATGGTGATGGTATAATTAATCTTTCTATTGTCTGTGTGTGCTTCTATAGGTAGCTATCTCGATCAGGTGGACATGATTGATCATTACTGTCAAGTTATTATTGATAGAGTTGACAAATCAAATCAGGATTACTTCCAAAAGAATGCTACCATAATAGGGATCATTTCTTTCATAGTTATCTTATAAAAGTAGGACATGAATAAAACTTATTTTGGATTCTCTAAGCTTCTGCAAACCTCTGCAGCACTGCCACCTGAAAATGTTTCATTGGGGTGCATTTTCTCTCTGCAGTACTTATTACGTGTATAGCTCAAAATCGACAGCCTCCAATCTCTCTCTGTTAAGATAGAAAACTTTGAGATGATCAGCAGCTTCACTGACCTGATTTTAACAGGTCTTAAAGTCACTTTCAGTTGTCAAAACTTTTTTAATTACAAAAAGCTACATTTTTCCAATAAATGAAATGTCAAACGTTTTGATATTGCCTGAGGCAGACTTTTTAAAGTGTTGTGGGTATTTTTTTTTTTAACTTTCCATTCGTGACTGATTCAGGGACATTAAAGTCCTTATGTATACTGTCATCACCCCCTCATCTTTTTCAACAGTGTTGTCCTAGATTCAGCCTATAGAAGACAGGTTTTACTGTCACTCCTTAAGGATGTCACTAAGAAGTCATTCTACTTTTCTGAGATAGCTAACTCCATGATGAGTAGATCTGATGAATGTCATGCACTTCCAAAGATATTAAGAGAACAAGAATGAATTAGGAATACATTCAGATTTCAGTGTATTTTGTTTTGTTACAAAAATATACTGCAGTGGGTGAGGACTCATCAGTCATCAGACCCATTAATTAGCTATGCATCTGGGATACATTGCAAAAATATTCCCAGTCTTTTACCTTTCCCTGCAACAGTTTCTGCCAGAAAATGATGAAATCTGTTTCTCTACCCTTGAGATCATAGCCATTCCTGTGATTTACTTCAGCAGGGAAAGTGATGTGTGAGTTCCAGTCTAGAGCCCAAGGGAGCTTTCTGCTTCCTCTCTCATTGATCCTGGAACCTGACACCATTATGTGAGTAGACTTGGGATAGCCTGCTAGATGTTAAGAGACTCTGTGGGAAGATGCTTTAACTACCCTAACAGACCCAGCCAGGGCCCCAGATACAAAAGTAGGCCCAGTCAAAATAAACTGAGTCTTTTTTTTTTTTTTTTGGTTTTTCTCCGGTACCGGGAACCGAACTCACGACCTTGCGCTTGCCAGGCAGGTGCTTTTGCCGCTGAGCTAAATCCCCAGCCCTAAACTGATTCTACTTAAAGTCATGAGGACTATTATCACAATTATGAACCAAATAAAATGTCTCCTATTTTAAGCCATTAGGTTTTGATGTGTTTGTTACACAGCTAAAGCTAACCAACATGGAAGCATTTAAACAGAACACTAGAGCTTGCTGGATTCTGTAAAATAAAGGCATTAAAGTAGCACTACAATTTTCTCATTATAAAAATGCTGTTAGTAATATATTTACCACCTTGTTTACTTTTGAGCACCCAAGTGATATGAAGCTAAAATGGAATTCACACAATTATATAAAAAGATTCAAGGTATATAGTATGTGCAAATACTTGTAAACATCAAGGTATTATGCAAACTTAAGGTATAATTACACACAAATCAAGAGTACAAATTAGTCTAAGGAAAATAAATGAATACCGGGTAAATCTATGGAGGAGTGGTTTACCTTCAAGGTAGGTTGACAAATGGTGAAAAAGAAATGAATTATTATTGAACATCTGTAATGCTCTCAGTTATTTATATAGATCAGCTCATTTAACACTCAATCCTAGTCAGTAGTCATTAGTATCAGGTCATTTTAGAGACGAGGAAACTAAGCTTGGAGACACTAATTTGCCTCAGTTCTAACAGAGTGAGATGTTATGAGTCAGATATGAGCTAGCACAGGTCTTTGAATTTTAAAGCCCAAGGTATTTCTTTCCTATAAGCAAGAGACATTAAGAAAAGTAATATATTAAAACATGCTACTTAGTACATTGAAACTTAAATTATTGTTAAACATTTTATTACTATTTACTTTTCTTCATTTTTCTATGATGGAAACACATACCTATAGTGAAAACTGGGTAAAAGCAACATTCATGCATCTGGAACCCTATTGTTCCAAAGCAGCCACTGTTAAGTTTTGAAATTTATTTATCCTCCATTTTCTCTATACTGGGTTTTCTCAAACAAAAAAGACATTTTAATTATTACTTTTTTTTTTTTTTTTTTTTTTTTTTTTTGGTTTTT
>NW_004955535.1:3492434-3496358 GCF_000276665.1 Chinchilla lanigera
TTTTGATACCAGGAATCAAACTCAGGATGTTGCGCTTGCCAGGCAGGCACTTGCGCTGCTGGGCTATATCCCCAGCCCTATTAATTTAACTTTATTTTTTTATTTTTGGTTTTTCTCCGGTACCGGGAACCGAACTCACGACCTTGCGCTTGCCAGGCAGGCGCTTTTGCCACTGAGCTAAATCCCCAGCCCCTAATTATTACTTTTTAAATCATGCCTGTAGTATATGAATATATTTATCACAAAAATTTAAAGAACCTAAGACTTATAAGGTTTAAAAAGTATCAATTTGGTGTGTACATTTCCAAACACATATTACATAAAAGTCTTATGATAAATTACTTATATGCAGATATTATATATTTTTGTTTTATTTGAATGAAATAATTCTAGACATATTTGTTATAAATATCTTGTCCACCTAACAATATATCTAAAATACTTTCCATACCTGGACATATAGATCTGTCACAGTTTTTATAACCATGCAAAAGTGCATATATCATATTTTATTTAACCCTTCTCTTATCCATGCCCATTTTGGTTGTTTCCAGTACTTGCACCAAAAACATAATTAAATGTGTACTTTTTAAAAACAATTGCTACAGCAAATGCAAGCATATATAGATTGTAAACATAAGAATGTAGCTATTTAGAAAGGTGGACATAGTTTTAATTTTTAAAACCACTGATAAATTTACTCTCCAGAAAGCTATTTCAGAGTATGAGTGTCCATTTCTACAAAATTAGTGAATATTAGATGGACTTTTTTATTTTTTCTAATCAGTCTAAAGAAAAACATGATTATTGCTTAATTAACATTTTCCAGATTTCAAACAGGCATTAATTCATATGAATATTAGACATTTGATTTTTCTTCTTCAGTAAATTATTTCTTATGTTTAATTTTAGTTGAATAGTTTTTCTTCAGCTTTTGAGTCTATAGATTAAATCTACTTATACTAATTATATATGTACGTGTGTGTCTATGTATAAATGTGCTTAAATATCTTTTGTTTTGGTGTATAATATAACATATAGAACTGTTCAATTTGCATGAATTGAAATACGTCAATATTTTCTTTTTTGCTTTCTGGGTTTTTAAAAATAACTTTTCTCCCTCTGAGGTTTTGTGTGTGTGTGTGTGTGTGTGTGTGTGTATATATATATATATAATCTTATCTTTTTGAGACAAGATCTCACTATGCAGTTCAGGCTGGCATTGAGCTCACTTTGTAGCCTGGGCTGGCCTTGAACTCACAATGATCCTCCTGCCTCAGCCTCCCGAGTACTGGGATTGCAGTCGTGCACCATCATGCCCGGCTATTTCTAGTACTTTGTAAAATTTTTTACAAAATATTTAGATATTTAATTAGTATTTAAATATTTAGTTCATCTGGAATTTACTTTTTAATCTAATGTACAGAAGGGCTCTACTTTTAATGCAGTGAATTGCCAACTTTCAAAATACTATCTTCTGTCATCCACCACTGCCAAAGCATTTTACCACCTTAGCTTTATTGCATATTCTATGTCTGGTAGAGCAGTTCCACAGTATTATTCCTAATTTTCAAAAGATTCTTTGTTATTCTTATATATTACCTCTTTGATGTGAAGGATAGAATCAGCTTATTAAGATTCTAATTGACATTACAATAAATTTGTGGATTAAATCTGGGGGAAAACAATAGCTTTATGTGACAGGCAGATCAATGTCCTCCTCCTAAAATTCCACATCCTAGTGCCTAGAACCTGGGAATATGTTATGTTACATAGCAAAAGGACATTATGGTTGCTAATTGGCTGATTTTAAAGTAGATTGTTCTAGATTATTTTGATGTGCTTAGTGTAATGATAAAGGTCTTAAAAGTAGAAGAGAGAGTCAGAAAAATAGAATCAGAGGGAAAAGAACTATAGAAGAGGGTTCAGAGTGATGAAATGCTGCTGGCTTTGAAGATGGAGGAAAGGAAACCACGAGTGAAGGAATGCAGGACCTCTGGAAGATAGAAAAAGCAAGGTAATCCATACTCCCCTGGACCCTTCAGAAAGGCAAGTCCTCCTGACGCCCTGATTTTAGCCCTGTGAATCCCCTGTTGGACATCTAACTTGCAAAGATGTAAGATAAAGGGTGCTGTTTTAAGCCACTAAACTTGGCATTTTTACAGAAGCAATGCAAAACTAATACAATCTACAATATTGTAATTCTTATAACCATTAGCATATTTGGTTGCACCAGAAATAAACTCTAGCTAATGTAATACAAAAGAAATTTGTTGCAATGGTGTTAAAAATCATATAGAACCTCAGTCTTCCAAACATCAGGATGTGGAGTAAAGCAAGAACCAGAGGAGGCCAGAGAGCAAGTTGCATAGCCGGTATTTTTGCATCAGTCAGTGTTCAACTGAAAAATCAGAAACCTCTCTAGGTATTGAAGCAATGGAAGTTTAATAGGGAATTGATTGAATGGTTGTTGGAAGTGCTGAAGGAGCAAAATTTTTAAAAGGGAGCCACAGGGAAAGGAAACAGAAAGAATATCTATGGATAAGAGTATTACTCCAAGATCACTAATGAAACCACCACCCCTGAGCTGGAGCCCATGAGCCTGCACTTATTGCTGAGTTTCTGGAGACATCACATTGCCACTACTGCTATTGAAAGTACCCTGCTTCAGTTGAGTAGAAAGCCAGAACCCCAAACCCTCACTGATGAAGCCAGATCCCTAAACTTTCTTCAATTACCTTCAGTCAATTTCTATGATGGTGCTGTTGCCCAAGACCTCCTCCTTAAGTGGGGAAATAATGTTTGTCTCCTACCTTCAAGTCTTCCACCATTACTTTACAGTGGCAGATTCTAGAAGAAAGCCAGCTACTAATGGAGTTTGGGGAGTATAGTTTGCAGAGTTTTAGCTCCAATAGTTTACAAGAGATAAGAAGAGGTTAGTGTGAATCTAAAGGACTATGGACATCATCTCCAACAAGGAGAACATGGTTAGCATATTAGTTTTTTGCTGTGTAAGCAATTACCACAAATTTAGCAGCTTAAAGAAACCTACATTTATTATGTCTTAGTTTCTTCATGTCAGGAGATGGCATGTATAAATGGGTCCTCTGCACAAGGTCTTATAAGACTCCACTGGAGATGTCAGCCAGGTCAACTGTGGTAGCACATGCCTATAGTCCCAGGTAATTGGAAGGCTGAGGCAGGTGGATAACTTAAGCACATGAGTTTAAAACAAGCCTGGGCAGTGTAGAAATCCCTGTCACAAAACAAATAAAAAATCATCCAGAGCTGTGGTCTCATCTGAGTCTCTGGGTCCTTGTCCAAACCCACATAATTGCTTGCAGACTCAGTGCCTTGTAGTTCTAAGACTGAGGTCCCTGATTTCTTTCTGGCTGTTGATCAGGAGCTGCTTTCTCCCTTTAGAGGCTGCCTGCAGTTTCTTGCCATGTGACCCTCTAAAAATAGCAGCTTACTTTTTCAAGATAACAGGAAAATATCTTTCTCCAGTCTACTGAGACAGAATTTTATTAACATAACACAATCAAGAGAATGACCATCTTATCACATTGTCCATATTTTATTGATAAGGAGCAAGTCACAGGTTCCATTCATGTTCAAAGGGAAGGACTTATTTATGAGTGTGGCCAGCATGGTACATTCTTGTCCCAGCACCACAGACAATTTGTGCTGAACTCTTAAGACCACCTTGCCTATAAAGTTTGTAAACTTCATGATATCTTAACATCATTCCTTCAAGATTCAAGAAATGAACTGGGTATGGTGGTGGAAGCTGTAATCCCCACAGACTGTGAGCCTGAGGCAGGAGAATTACAAGTTCAAACCTAGCCTGGGCAGTTTAATGACTTGAAATAATGTGTCTCAAAAAACAATACAAAATAACAACAACATACATATATATATATA
>NW_004955535.1:3496458-3499071 GCF_000276665.1 Chinchilla lanigera
ATATATATATATATATATAGAGAGAGAGAGAGAGAGAGAGAGAGAGAGAGAGAATACATATAAGAGCACTGGAGATATAGCTCATTACAAAGGCCCTAGGTTCAAAAATAATTCAAGGAATGTAGATGAATTGTTGTCTAGATGACAAGGATGGGGGGAGATTCCCTTCTTTATGTCCATAATTATTTCACCAATACATAAAAAGAAGAGGAAGTCCCAAATAGAAAGGTGTCTTCTAGGCGATCTACTTTTTATATCTCTCTATTTATAGTGGTGTGGTTTTGTCGATATAAGACCTGCCTGTTTTAGCTAGAGTTTTTATGATTGTGGTATCTCCCCTGCCAGGTAAGTGTAGAGTTTTTTACAAATTAAGGATCTCAGTTGCATGTGACAAGAGCCAGAGCAAATGAGCTAAAAGAAAAAAAAATGTTGCCTCAGATATTGATAAAACCAAGAGAATCAAGCCTCTCTCTCTCTCCTTCTGTCCCACCATTTGTCCCTTCCTCTCTCCCTTCTCCCTCTCTCCTGCTCTCTCTCTTTTCCTCTCCCCGTCCACCTGAAATCCTTCTGATGTGATTACTTTTCTTGTTTCTGAAACAAAATACCCAACTTCCAAAGTTAAAGGAGGGAAAGTGTATTTTGGATCACAATTTTTAGAAGTTTCACTTCATAGTTAGCTGGCTCTAAGGTAGGGTGGTGTGGCAGAGGGCAATTGCAGAGAAGATACAGTTTATGGTGGGCAGAAGGCAGCAAAGTAGTGAAGAAGTACCAAGTGATAAAAGCAGCCCTCTTTCTGTCCCTTATATTCTGTCCAGGCGATCTGCCTTAAGATTGTGCATCACTCTCACCCATGGTGGGCCTTCCCATTATTCACAACTAGATCTAAGCCAAACTAGTCAGTGGATTAATTTAATAATCACACACCGTTGATCTCAGCATCACACACTTAACTTCAGCATCACATACTCTAGATCTAGCCACCTCTGAAAAACCCTACCTATGACTACATGGAGCTTTGAGGGACCATCTAGACAAAAGCCATAACACCTTCCAACAGTAAAATACCTCTTTGTCTATAAAGTAGAGAGATAGACAACGTATCTCCATAAAGGCAGTGGGTATTAAATTCATAATACCAAAATTGAGCTGTATAAAAATTGAACTTTCTAACGTGGGGTTCATATATTTCATTACAAATAAGAAAACTCATAAATTATGAAAAAATTTCCACTGTTTATAGTAATCCATAGAATTCCTTTAAATGTTCTTTGAATGTATTTTATTTAAAATAATTTAACCTTGAAATGACTAAGAAGCAGAACCAGGCAGGCTATGACCCGCTCCCACCACCACGGTTCCCAGCTGAAACTGGAGGAGAGAGCCAAGTATTTCCAATCTACTTCCTGGGGGCACAGCAGGCAACCCAGGACCCCACTGCGATTAAAGTCTGAGTCTCTGCCCTCCATGCACCTGTGGCAGATAGGAGGTCCTCACTCAGAAGGCCCAGGCACTGCTCTCACTGAGGTTCATGTGTGGGCCCTCCATGTACATGCCCTGCGCTGAGTGAGCCAGCACGCCAAGACCTGCTGGTCTTGCGGTTCACATCCATGCTTTACTTCCCCCAGACCCCCTGGGGGATTGCAGGCATGGGCAGTCTGTGATTGCTGCCCAACCAGCCCTCATCCGGTTCCTGTATGTGTACTGAACTGACTGGAGACACATAATCAAGTGGTTCACAAACTGTCAACCCTGAAGTTCATGTCCGGGTTTTGCCTGTACCCTGAACTGCCTGGGGACATAGGTCCACTAGACCTGGATTGTCACACCAGTGAAATGCGGGTCTGGGCCATGCATGTGCCCTGAACTACAAGGGGACACTGGATCAGACGGTCTGCAATCAGCTGACACCAATGCCTGCATCTGAGACCTGGGATAACTAGATACAAATTAACAGCTACCAGAAAACCCCAGACTAAGTAGTGTTTCTCAGCAGATACTGAGGGCCAAACCTGACCAACAGGAAAACTAGGGACACTAGCAGCTTTTGCTGTGCAGCCACTGAAGAGGGTAACTGAGCTTTCTGCATCTCGTATCAAACATGACAAAAAGAATGATTAAAAAACAATCCCAGAACTCCACCCCTCTCAGAACAAGTCCAGGAGACATCAAAATAGGAGAACTTGGTAAACATACTCCCAATATTGTTGAAATGATTGCAGTGGAAATAAAGAAAGAACTCCATAAGGCCATAGAGGAGATTAGATCAGAAATAATTTCTCAGGCAAAAAATGAAATGACAATACTAATGAAAGAACTGCTCAAAAGGTCTGAAGAAGAAACATTTAAGAAAATAGAAGAACAAAGGCAAAGGACAGAAGCATTAAATGAAAAATATGGAAAGGACTTAGAATGCATGAATCAGATTCAAAGAGACATCCAGGAAAAGAAAGCTTCCACTGAAAGCTGTCCAAACCGCTTGAATGAAGCAGAAGTTAGAATTTCAGACTTTGAAGATGGCATGTCAGGTAGCGACCGTAAAAAAAAGGATCTCCTAAAATCAACAAGGATCCAGGAAAAGTCAATTCAACAGCTGCAAGACGAGGCAAAGAGGAA
>NW_004955535.1:3504260-3505767 GCF_000276665.1 Chinchilla lanigera
GCAATACTGGTCAACCAAAGACTCATTGACAGTTATTTTTAAAATAAAAAAAAATATAAATGAAATTTCCCTCTGACTTTCTTGATTACTCCTTTTCATTCAATAGTGTTGTTTACTCTCCGTGCATTTGGGTAATTGCTAAATTCTTTTGTAGGTGACTCCAAGTTTTATTCTATTGCTGTTAGAAAAGGTAGAGTACATGATTTTAATTTTTAATTGGTTAAAATTTGTCTTAATATGTGGTGTATGCTATAGAGTGGTCCATGTGCTGATGAAAATAATGTGTATTATATAGCTGCTGGATGCAGTTTTCTGTAAATGTCTCTCAGGTATATTTCAACTACAGCATGTTTTAACTGATCATTGTGGAATTTTTGGTCAGGATGATCTTACTATTGTTGGGAATGGAGTGTTGAAGTCACACACTATTATTGTAATGGAGAGTACCTTGCCATTTAGGTTTAATAGTGTTTGTTTTATATCAGGTGCTCCTACATTAGAGGCATATATGTTTATGATCATTATATCTTCTTGATGAATTGACCCCTTCATTTTATAGCAGCCTTTCTTTTCTTTTCCAACATGTTTGTCTTAATACCTATTTGTCAGATATAACTTATTCTACTTGCTTTAAGATTCCATTGCTTGGAACACAATTCCTCATCTTGTTATTTTCAACTCGTGCTGTTCATCTAATCTGGCTCCTTTAACTGGACATTTTAGTCCATGAATATCCAAAGTTATTTTTTATTTTAAGAAGTAAAAGAAGGAAAACATATTAACAAACAGACATCCATTTACAAAGTAGCATAAGAGCAATACAAACAAAATAGTTACAGACAAAGTTGTAGGAAATCAACAATGGTTGTTGTATTACTTATTGATATCTTCAAAGAGGTTTCTCAAGAAAACAAATAGAGACATACAAGACTGATCAAACAAGTAATCATTAACTGTTTCTCTAGAGAAATAGAAGACAGTAGTACAACTATATTAGCTATCTTGTATATACACACTTACATAATTTCCCCTTCTTTTCCTTCTCTTATCCCACACACGTTACCCTTTATTTTTGAGCATTTTCATTTCATTTCACAATGTCTATCATACCTCCGAGTTTTTATTCATTCTTTTAGGGCTTACACTAGTGAGATAATGCGATTTTTACACATGCAGGTCTGATTTATTACACTTTTGAGTATGGTTTCTAGTTGTGATCATTTACCTATAAAAGCCTTGTGTTTATCTTTCTTTATACCTGAGTAATATTCCATTATTTAAAAGTACCACAATTTTCTTTTTCCAATCCATGGTGGATGGACATTTGGGTCGCTTCCACAATTTAGCAATTACAAATTGTGCTGCTATGAACATAGGTGCACATATATCGCTGTGATATGACGTTTTCAGATCTTCAGGGAAAATACACAGAAGGGGAATAGCTGTGTTGAATGGGACCTCTAGACCTAGTTTTCTGAGGAATCTCCAAGCTGATTTCCACACCGAT
>NW_004955535.1:3509678-3530425 GCF_000276665.1 Chinchilla lanigera
TCTTGCAGCTGTTGAATTGACTTTTCCTGGATCCTTGTTGATTTTAGGAGATCCTTTTTTTTACGGTCGCTACCTGACATGCCATCTTCAAAGTCTGAAATTCTAACTTCTGCTTCATTCAAGCGGTTTGGGCAGCTTTCATTGGAAGCTTTGATTTCCTAAATATCTCTTTGCATCTGCTTCACGTGTTCCAATTCATTTCCATATTTTTCATTTAATATTTCTCTCCATTGCATATGTTCATCTTTTTTTATATGTTTCTTCTTTAGATGTGTTGAGCAGTTTTTTGTTATTATTGTCATTTCCTTTTTTGACTGAGAGATTATTTCTGATCTCATCTCTTCTATGCCCTTATGGAGTTGTTTCTTCACTTCCATTGTGATCATTTCATCAATTTCTGGATGGTGTGTATCAAGTTCTCCTATGTTGATGTCTCCTGGACTTGTTCTGAGAGGGGTGGAGTTCTGAGATTGCATTTTAGTCCTTCATCTTGTCATGTTTGATGTTGGTGATAAAGCACTCATTCTCTTTCCTCCCTGTCAGCTCAGCAAAGGTCAGTAACCTCCCTAATTTTCTTGGTGGTCAAACTTGCCCCCCAGTGGTCGCTGCTGTGTGCTGCTTTGTCTGGGTTCTTCCAGCAGATGGTGAAGTTTACCTAGTTCCCCCAGGTCTCAAATACCAATTGTGATGTTGTCAGGTCACAGACAATCTGATCCAGTGTCCTCTATCAGCTCAGGGCATGAGTATGAACCAGAAGTGGTCTGCACTGGTGGCATGATCACAGACCACTCGGTCCTGTGACTCCAGGGAGTTTAGGGTTAAGGTAAAGCCCAGACGCGAACTGCAGGTTCTGCCATTCATGGACTGCCTGATTCTGTGTCTGCAGACCTTTCGCTGCAAGCTCAGGAGCCAGAGGTGGGCTGCGCTGGCAGTGATCATAGACTGCCTGTTTCTGCACTCCTGCCCAGATGCAAAACCTGGAAACCAGACATGAATTGTGACTTCAGCAGTTTCCTGGGCAGCATCCTCTGGGGATTCGTGTGTCTCCGGATACATGTGGGGATGCCCCTGGGAAACCCCAGTGTTAGCAGGACTGTGGGTCCCATGAGACAGCCCCCTGTGTCCCAAAGTTATTATTAGTAAGTAAAAACTTTCTTTTGTTGATTTCTTTCAGATGTCTTGAATATTCTTTTCTTTTTCTTCTCTTGTTCATGTTTATGGGGTTTTTATTTACTATATTGACAATGTTTATGTCTTTTTTCTTTCTCTTTTATTATTTCTTCTCTACTAGGGGAATTTATATTTTCATATGCCTCCTTAATAATGGTTATCTTTCTTTCAGTCCTGAATGTAGGGCTCTCATAAGTACTGTTTGTGATGTTGTTCTGGGAGTCATGAATTTCCTCAGTTTTTGCTTATCCTGGAGGATCTTTATTTCTACTTCTTGTCTAAAGAACAGCCTTGCTAGAGATAGTATTCTTAGTTGGCAGTTATTTTCTTTTGGGACATCATTTCATTCTTTCTTAGCCTGTAAGGTTCCTGCTGAGAAATCTACTGTGAGTCAAATGGGAATACCCTGAAATATGACTTGGTACTTTTCTTTTGAGATTTTAAGATACTTTCTTTTTCTTGTATTTTTGACAGGTTTGACTATAAGGTGCCATGGCAAAAATCTTTTTGGATTTGTCTATTGGGGTTTTTAGAAATCCGTACATGGATGTCCATATCTTTCCTCAGTGCAGAAAAATTCTCTGTTGTTGTTTCATTGAATAGGGTTTCTATACCCTTACCCTTCGTATCCCCACTTTCAGGTATTTCAGAGATGCAGACGTTTCTTCATTTCATGGTGTCCCAAGGATCTGGAATGCCCAACTAATTTTTTATCTAAGTGGGCCATTTCAAAGACGTGTCCAGATACTCTTTCTTCTACCTGATCAATCTAGTCTAGACACTGTTTTAAAGAAAAGAAAAGGAACCATAAAGCAAGTTGATGGGAAAGAGAAGGGCTAGTTGCATCAACCTGTTTTTCTTTGATGATGATACCCTGAAATCAAGTATTAACTAATAATAATAATATTATTACTATTAATAATATACTATACTAGTATTTTTCACTTACTGTGAGAAAGGCACTATGCTAGATCTTATACTTGTATTACCTTATTTAATAATAACTCCATTATCTCCATTTTAGAAATGAGAAAATGAAAACTTTCAGATTTTAAGTGACTTGCTCATGATCAGTCACACAGATCAAATATTAGAATGAAAACACCTGTTTCATAAGGTTGCTTGACCATGAAATGAAATATTATATTGTAGAAACTTCACAAATACTAGCTATTAGGGTGAGAAAGAGAAAGAAAAGAAAGTTAATCTGTAATGAGACCAAATATGACCAATACATAGAGAGAAGCAAAGATAAGATTCAAGGAGAAAGAAAAAAATATTGGTAATCATAACCCTGGTTTCAGATATTCCTGAGACCCAAGAAAAACATTGTGAGTCAGAAAATTTGCTTTTCTGCTAAACCTATTTTCTGTAGGTTTCTGAAATTCACTACCAGACACAAACCCTGCGTTCCCCTTCATGCTCTCCTATCCAAATATAGCTCAAATCCATCAGTTGTAGGGATAGATATCTTACTGAAGATCTAGACAGCAGAGATCCATTGAATGGGTAAGAAAAACAACATGTTTTAAAACCTATGAATTTACCCTTTACTTTTGTGATTGTAGGAAAAAAATATGATCTTCAGGAGTAAACCTATACCATAAACAAGGAAAATTAGAGATGTTAACTTGGGTTTTCTTAAAAGCAGCCCCTAAGACAAGGGTGCTAATGCAGGTAGTTCATTTGGCAGGTGGTCCAGAAAGGACATACAAGGAAATACAAAAGGTGGGAGAAGGACAGGAAAATCCTACAAAGGTTATCCTTGCAGGAAATTAAGGCTCAGTCCTGCTGAAGATCATTTCAGATATGTAGGAAAAATCCCTTTAAATTGCCTCATTAGGGAAAAAGGCTGAGAACATGGTGGAATTTATCTCTAAAGTACTCTCTTCTCTTGATTGAGGATCATCCTTTGGCCATCTTCCCTGCAGAAGTTCTGTCTTTATGACACTGAGCAGGCCTTTCCAGTGGCACAAAAACAGGTTGGCACAAAAATGGAGATACACAGATACTTGGAAGTTGGGAGCTCCTAGCTTACTGGGAATGTCCTTAGCTTCAAGGGACTGAGATGAGCCATGAGAACATGGAGGAGAATACTATATCAGTGGAATCTAGTCTGTTAGATACCATCTGTCCTCTAAACAGTGGTGGCAAGCCTATGGAACACATGCTACAGCAGGCTGTTTGTATCATTGAAAGCTCTCAAAGTTTTGCCATCACTGTTTCTGGAACTTTTCCAGGGTTTCCAGGCAAAGGTCTTATCACCTCCAAACATAATTTCTCTAAACATGTTTCTCATTAGTAACTCATGAAAGCCACAGTTAACCCTCACTTCTGTGAGTTCCCCATGTAGACACCACATCTAAATTAGTGGAAAAGTGTTTATCTTTCTTTATATTTAAGCTTTTCTGGAGGGATGGTGAATTTAAACTAAAAGATTCAGATTTTTACTTCTAGTCACGGTGGCATAAGTGGGACTCATCATGTTCCTCCATCATAAATAATTAAAAACTAGTCAAAATTTAAAAAAAAATTTTGGACATTGGACAACAGGCAGTACAGGACCATAAAGACATAAGGAAGACAAACAAATGGGATGAGTCATACACACACCCCAGTCTCCTGCCTAGAGGCAATTTCCAGATTGTGGTGCTGAATCCTCAGAAGAGGAAGATATTTGAAGAGATGAATGTCAGTGTTCAGGAAGACTTAGGTGCGTGGAATCTGTAGGGTAGAGTACCAAGGAGCAGAGAGATGTGCAGAGAAATAGCTCTAGAAGCTGGCCACAGTGGTACACACACTCTACAACAAACCTGCATCCCTACTCCTTCTTTATTTTGAGACAAGGTTTCACTGAGTTGCCCAGGCTGGTCTCAAACTTGTGATCTTCCTGCTTCAGCTGGGATTACAGCTGTGTGGCACCACACCCAGCCCTTATTTATATGTCTTTGAAAACTTCAACATCACAGTTAACAGAAGTAGCCAGGACTGGTTCTCTGTAAACAATTGTTTTAAGGGAGCTGCATTTGCTCAAATATAAAATTTCTCAATAAACTACCTACAGTTGTAAATCCCATATTGCTGAGTGATAGGAAATGTGACAAGACTTTGAGAAACACTGCCTATGACCCTAAGACTAATGTCATAAATTATACTGTAGATACTGTGAACTCTATAGAAAGTATTATATTTATGGTCGCTTCAGCTGGTAACTTAACTTGTCCTGGAGTCTAATTAATCTAATTAGATGAGGACAATAAAAGTTTGAGAAAAGTAATCCAGAGCAAGTGGTTCCATTAGTAGTTTTCTGCTGCTTCTTGGAATTGCCCACAGTGCCTGAAGAGAGGAGCTTCCCCTTTCATTTCTAACAACAGACTATTGACAATTAAAATCACGTTCCCGGTTTTGGTATATGTGGGCCTCACCCTTCCACATTCTGGTTTGACAAGTTCTGTTGGCATGCAACAAAACCAAACACAACCTTAGCCAGGCTATGAGGTGCCATATAAAAAGAGACAGCAAAGAGGTCAGGGCTTATTAAAGAGAACCTTTATTACAGACTTCTATTGCCTAAGAAATGTTTAACTAACAATGTTTGAATTTAAGAAAAATAATGCATAAATATGTCCTTTTATATTACATGACTGCTCTAGGTTAGACCTCTGTAAGCACCAGTGAATGTAGAAGATGTTGTAAATCCACACTTTGGATCTGGTGAATCAGACTAAAAAAAAAAAATGCTCAGATTCCAATTGATATCCAACGAGCTTCCTTCGCTCAGCTTTCATAATCCAAGGCAACTGCCTGCAGTTGTATTTAGCCCTCTTAAACTGCATTCCTGGTAAGGCTGCTTCGCATAGTGCTGAATTGTTTTTATGAGTAATCGTCTAATCCAGCCTAAACTACAGGTCTGCTAATTGATGAAGTTAAATTGAATATTTTTCCCTCCTTGACAAATTTTATTTATGGCATTGTTCAGAGGATATTTTATAACTTTCCTTGATAATCTGTTAAGAATAGTGAGTCAAGTTGTAGGCTTCATTTAATTGACTGCTCTATCCATTGACCATCAGATATGAATGGTATCTTTGTGTTGCAATAAGGGCTCCTAATTATTCATACCTACTCTCTCCCAGGATCAGCATTATTATGAGATTTAGGGTCTGTCCTAATAGATAAGTCACTGATTTTAAGTGATGTAATATAGGCTATGTTCTGTCCTTGCCTTGTACAACATGTCTTAATTATGTGTAAATCTCTTTTATATAGCTTAAAATCACATCTTCTTACTATAACTCCCATTGTAGAATAGAAGGTTCAGTGTGTTTCTTTGTTGATTTGAACTGGCAGCAACATCTATAGACAGTTATGCTAATTATCATCAGACATACTTCTTAACACCAACTATGCTAAAACACTGCCATCATTTGGAGCTGATGATCCTGTATCATGATTAATATTAGCTACAAGTGACAGAAACCCAAAATAACTCATTTAAACCTGATTTGGTTTATTTTTCTCTCATATATGTGGAGTCCTAAGAAATCTTGAGCTGATAGGGAGGGTCCACAATGATCAGGGATCTAGGCTATGCCTAACTTATCATTTGACTATTCTTAAATACATCTAACATACCATGATCCAACATGGTTGCTTGAGGTCATCTTTATGTCCATTTCCAAGGTAGCAATAAAATTATTTACTCTTCCCTTCATAATGATGCTTATACTTGTAGTCTATTGAAAAGAACTTAGTAAAATGTTCACCTAACTACAAACGGGGTTGAGAAATGCCAGGCATCCATACACTCCACCAAAGTTTGTAAGTTCTATTAGAAAAAGGAAGGAGAGAATGGATATTTATGTACACTCTCCTTACACATATACATGCACAATCTCTCTAAGGGTGATAAATCCAAACCCCTAACTAGTTATTACACCCACACTTGTTATGTCTTAGATCTAAAATGCCCCCCCCAAAGTCTTATGTATTTGGATCATGGGGACACTATACTCATCAGTAGATTCAGGCCACTGCTGAGTTCAGTAGCTGAATGTGCTATTATGAGGTGGGGCCTGGTTACAGGTGGGTCACTGGGGTATGGCCTGGAACGTATGTTCTTTTCCCTGGCTGCTGCTTTCTGGCTGCTATGATGTAGGCAGCTTTCCTCCCCTACCCACTTCCACTATGCCTTTTCTATCTTGGAACCACCCAACTGTGGACTGAAGCTTCAAAAAGCTGCAATCCAAAATTAGCCTCTCCTTCTTTAAGCTATGAGTGTCAGGTATTTTGTCCCAGTGCTGGCAAAATGAGTAGTACAACATCATAGTGTAGGGACACTGTCAGGAGATCTCTCTGTCTCTCTGTCTCTGTCTCTGTCTCTCTCTTTCTCTTTCTGTCTCTGTCTCTATCTCTGTCTCTGTCTCTCCAGTACTAGAGATTGAACCTGGTGCCTTCATCATGAACTACATCCCCAGCCCTTGTTTTATTTATTTTTTTAAATTTTGAAACAAGGTCTCACTAAATCACTAAGTTACCTAGACTGGGTTCAAACTCACCATCCTCCTGCCTCAGCTTCCAATGGTGGTGTCATTACAGATATGTGCAACCATGCCCAGCTGGAGCTCTCTCTTAATGGCTTAGCCACTGAAAATAAAAAGATTAACTTATCCATCTTCATGTCCTTAAAACTCTGTGGCTACATAATTTGAAGTAGAAGCACAGCATTAAGATGGTTATTAGTCACCTCACCATTCAATTATAAGTGAGGCTGGGAAAAAGTAGATTTATCTTAGAAGCCATGTAACAAAATAAAAATGGTGGGTTATGTTTCTAAGCAAGACTTGTAGAATAAATATTGTGGCAAAACTGTTAGTAATCTCTGCCACAAACTTGAAATCATCTATTGACTTTTATATATGCATATCTAAATGTTCCATACATCAGGAAATTAAAATGTGCATATCCAATAATACTATATATTTAATATTTCAGAAAACCTACCTTGTGAGTTTGCAGGAAAGCCATATTACTTAAACTATTTCATGGACACATTATTGTAACTCTTTCTCTGCCATGTGATGGGTCACTAATGAATTGTGCTTTGAAATTATTAGAAATAAGAAATCACTGAGGGGTATTTTATGGAATAGATCATGTAGTCAGAGGCCTGCAACTTCGTTTTAAGGAACATCTTGGCTGTCCCTCAGCTCACCTCCACACCAAGATGGTTTTGTTATACAAGTTAGATTTACTATTAAAATCAATGTTCCACTAGGTTAAGTGGCTAACCATACAAATCTATTTTTAATCAGCAACATGAGAAATCCTGTACTCAATGCATGAGTCATCCTGCTCTCATATTCAGCCCTCTTTTTTAAGAGAAGCTACCAACTCATTGTCCTTATATGAGCTAATCAGAATTCTTGATTTCTAAGTTACAGAAACTCAAATCAAATGAGCTAAAGCAAGAAAAGACTTTTTTTCTATTGGTGCATATGTTTTTTTTTTTTTTTTTTTTTTTGGCTTTTCTCTGGTACCGGGAACTGAACTCACGACCTTGCACTTGCCAGGCAGGCACTTTGCCGCTGAGCTAAATCCCCAGCCCCTCTATTGGTGCATATGACTGAGCAGCCTAGGAATGGCTAGTTTTGTGTGCTCATTTCCAAGGTATGTATAACCAAAATCAAGGTAAATGTTTAAATATTTTAAAAATATTACAGTAAAAGGCGCATTGCCATCAATCCCCCTCAAAATACTCCCCTTTGATTCCAACACACTCATGCTGTACTCTCACCACTTTCTGAAGCAGTTCTGAAAACCCTCTTTCATGAGTATCTTCAGTTGCACTGTCATGGCTGCTTTGATGCCCTGAATAGATTGAAAACAGTTACCTTTTATGGTCAGATCCAGACACCATCAAAGTTGGAAGGCTAGTGTGTCACCCAGTATACCCAGAATGGTATTCCTAGGTATGGAAGACCTAAAGAGGTCTGACTATCATGTCCTGAGACCATATTAGTCATTTCTAACACAGATACTGTGTCTAGCCTGGCAACAATGGGTAGGCTTATCATTTGCATCAATCCATGGTAATTCTTCAAGATCCATCCAGTTTCTGTAGTGGTCAGATTAACAAATTAAAGAGTTCATGATCCTTTAAGGGTAATACTAATCCCTGCTATTCTCCTGGGATTCAATATTGTTTGGATGGTACTATCTTGGCTGCTGGGAGGGATATGTTTCATCTGCTTAGCCTCCTTCACTATGATAGCTCTTGGCCTTACACAATGCAGGAACCTAATGTGTGGGTTAAATCAACTGCCCAGTACATTAATGCCAGGTATTCGTTCAGGGAATAGGGGAGTGACCATGGGATAGTCTACAAACTAGTAGAAAAATCGCAAACTAGATTTTGGTCCCCCTAGGCCTCTGCTATAACAGAGAGCCACGATGAAGTTCTGGGTCTCTGGAGCTCAATGTCAACTCAGATCCTTGGTCTCACAGTTCTCAAATTTTCTTTATTTCCTTTTTCCCCAGTGTAACTGGCATTTGAGTTAACAACCAGTTCTTTTGGGAAGGTACTGAGGAAATTATTGTGCTGTACACTAGACATAGTGTTACAGGATCTTTTCTCCTATACCAGCCTCCCTGGCCACCTCTCCAGCCAGTGAGTTTTGATTCTAAAAACTGGCTCAAATTCGGAAATGGGCAATAAGCTAGGACTTTTTATTATAGTGACATACGTCTTTGCATATACTTTGTTTCCTTTTGATTAAGCAGCACCCTGGTTATATGCCCATCAGTTTTGCCCCTAGGGAGCTGTAGCCTTTTAACTGTCTTCACAATTCTCTGCTGGTTAAGGTTCCTTGGCAGCCACTCCAACTTTTCTGGTCATAATGATAATTGCACCCCTATGGCTTCTGGTGATTAAGCACCACCACCTGCCTTGCTTTTGAGTCCCATCATCCCTGTTATCAAAAGCCAAGCTCTCTGACAGTCTCTCTGATTTTACTCAGGCCAACATACAAAGGAAGCCACCACTGACATTTAGTTACGTAGATAACCATTTTACCAGTGGTTTTCTGATGGCCTTTGTGAATCATATGTCTTTCCAGCTTTTCCATGGGGCATAATCCTTTGGTGGATCATTTGGCCTGTCGTAATATATGTACTGGCCTCTGTGTTACTTCTCTCATGTTCTTTATTCCTTATTCTGCCACTTGTTGTGACAATTTAGGCATTTTAACTTAGCTCAGCCTGAGCTACCACTTTCTCTGAACATCTAGGAGCCATCTAGCAATGAGTTTGCCTCATCCTCTAAGGTCCTGGCCAGAGTGTCCTGAAAGAATGATACGAAGTCAGTACTTACCCTTGTCCGATGTCAGTTTTCAACCTCATTCGTCAATCACCCTCAAAATCCAGTGCACTATTATTCTTCCAGCTCTTGTCAGTGCCTGCTTAATTGCAACAGGTCTTGCAACTCCTTTGGAACAGGTCCTTTTCTAGAGCTCTTATCAGAGCCAGCACTTCTTCAGTTAATGATGCTAGCATAAGTGATTAACAAGGAGTGGGATAATTTTGAAGGTTCTCAGTGTTTAAAGGAGCTTGGGAGACACAATCACTGGAGACATGTGTCTCTATTCTATGTTTCAGAGTCCAAGGTTGCTCCAAACAAGGCTCTGGCCTTGAGGTAATAGAATGCCACAGCTGACTCTTCAAACATCTTTGAAGGCCAATGAATATAGCCATTAAATGAATTTTGTCCTCAGCTGTTTCTGCCTTTCCATTACAGGAGATAAAGGTCCCTCTGCAAACTACGAAAGAAGCTTTCTGGGCTTCATATCTGGTTTTTCAATTGTTCATGAACTACTCTCGGTTTTCATTATCTCTGTAGTGTGTCACTGAAACTTAAAGCAACTAAGCAATTCCATTGTTGTTATGTGCATTATGATTACCCAGCTAAGGGCCACTCAGATCCTTGCACCAGCCAGAGCATGCACCTCTAGTAGAACTTTTCCCAAATCACCACCAGTTAAAGTTATAGCAATGAGACTGCAACATTAGGCCAAGAGTCATCTTGCTACCCAAAAAAGGGGTCCTCAGGGGGTGAGTGCCCCAGTCACTACTCCCCCCTCCCTTTTAGTGGTACTAGGGATTAAACCTATATCATCTTTTCTTCTGCTTTCTCAGACCCATCCAGCACCACCATGTCACTTCTTGTGCTGGGGAAGCAAATGATGAGGTGGAGTGAAGCATGCAAAAGGTTAACTGAGGGGTTTAACACTGGGGAAAAATAAAGAGGGGTGGAAACTCAACAGAGAAAGTCTTCAAACAGTAATGCATATTTAATACCTATTTTTTTTAAAAGAAAAATGTACAGGAGAAAATGGAATCTGGCAGAGAGCTTCAGACTGCAGTGCAGACCTGACCAGTCTCAGCCAACACAATGGGGAGCTCTGAAGAAAGATCATCCGTTAATGAAGACCTATGTTCAGCAGAAATGACCACATCACTGAGCGACATTCTGCCATCCTTTAAAGAGCAGGGCTTCACAATTATGTGCTGAGACAGATCCTGAACACACTACAGGTGGAGGCTACCAGCTAACTGCACTCTTTGCAACCAATTACAAGCTATTTACTGAAGGAAGATACAAGTGGCATATCTCCTTGTTTGCCACAACAGGCAAAAACAACAGATGTTCCTCTCATTTTCATTAGTAATGTGAATACCTTCTATAGTAAACAAATAAGCCAGACAGACTTATTCTCCAAGTTCTTTCTTTAAAGAAAAACTGCCTTACCTACAACCTGCACTAAGAAAAACTAGATAAAAACTATAATAACTGCCATTTCTTTAGCACTTGCTGTTTTACAACAAACAAGGACTTGATATAAAATATCTTTAATCTTTATTCTTCTCCTTGTCCTAGGGTCAGTTTAATCTCCCAGGATGTGCCATGCAACTTGATTGACTAAACTGAATAGTGCAAAAGCTGCCACCTTCATGACTCAGGTTCAGATTTTCTCTCAGCTCCTGTGTCCCACTGCTTTATTTTTTGAACTTCTAACTTATGTGTGCCTTTGGCTAACACATATACCTGGATTTACCAATGAGTTTCTGTGTTTCTCTTCATTTTGTTTTAGTGGCACTGGGGATCTAACCCAGGGCCTCAAGCATGCTAGGCAAGCACACTACCACTGAGATATACACACCTGAGCTTTTACCTCTGGTTTCTTCTCCTTTTGACACCTTACATTTCCTCCCGCTTTTCATCTGGTATTCCTTCTAGGCTTCCTATCCTTTAGATATGGTGATCCAGACACTGGTCCATTTTCTGACCTATATCCTAATACCTTCATGTCTCTAAGCTTAGCCATGGATGTAAAATGCAACCAAATCCAATTTCTTCCTGCCAAGGGGTTATCCTCACTTGGTCTCACTTAGCTGACCTGCAAAAAAAAAAAAAATAAAATAACCAAGGTAGACATCATTATCCAAGTTTTACAAGTGAAGAAACTGAGTCCTAGAGAATTTAGGTAATTGCTCAAAAGTATATTATTGAGCAATATAGTATTTACTATATAGTATATACTATAAAGTAATTATAGTATATTGCATTGCAAACTGTCCTACTTATTGTTAAGATACATTATTTAAAGCATGGGAAATGAAGGGGCAAATTGAACTGTTTTCCACTTCTACCTGGGACGCTGACAGGATCACTCAAGCACTGTTGTACCTAGGGGGTGTAATTGTGTGAAACTTTGCTACTATTTAACTAAGGACTCAGACTCTGCATTTATGTTAGGACTCAGACTCTGCATTTATGTTACTTTTCTGTGTAGTAAAAAAAGTTTCTTTCCACCCCAATTTAGTTTAATTACCCTTTTGGGTTTCAGCTAGTTTGTTTGTAACTTTATAAACTTACTTCAAAGTATTTTTCCTGATGAACTACGAATATCCCAGGGCTCAAAACACTCTTTGAACCAGCCTTACCATATTATTGACTTTCCCATTCATGGATTAAATAACATCTTTGACACGTGTTCATTCTGTATTTGTCAGAGAATCATGCTTTTAACTTTTGAAACCCACTCTGGCAGGGCTGGGGATTTAGCTCAGCGGCACAGGGCCTGCCTGGCAAGCACGAGGTAGTGAGTTCAATTCCCGGTACCGGAAGAAAACAAACAAACAAAAAAAGAAACCCACTCTGGCATTATAATGTTTGACTTCAAAGTCCTGGTAGTGGATGGTAGTGGCACTAGATGGACAGGAGTTATGATTCTCTGCGGTTGATGGAATTGGGTGGGAAATCTTACACATCTCTCCTCGTGTCAAAGCAGAACTTCCATTTGGGGCTGCATTTTAGGGAAGAGCTTTCTTCTGGCAGAGACTTCTGGAGAAGGAATAGCTCAGGTACCTTGACCATGAGATCTGCTTAGAAAATTGTTCCTTGAAGTTCAGAAATTTTGAAAAAAACTACAAATTGGTTAAAACAGAGCCTTTAATTCCTCTTTGAGGGCTTTTTTGCTTTGGGAAGGCTCTTGGATATATAAACAGAAAGCCAAAATCAACCTCCAGAATGGAGTAGGAAGGACTAATCCATTCCGCTTAGTGTGAAAAATTATCTTGATTGTGGGCAGTTTGATATGCTGAGAGTTTATGCTTATTTGACTCAGAAATTGTCCTTGCCTAGCAAGATACTGGAATCACTTTTTCTAGTTGTAAAATGTACAAATGCTAAGTAAGATATGGAAAAAGGTTTTTTTTAAACATAGTTGAGCTCAAAAGCAAATTCCAGTGAGTCAAAGTAGTGAGAAGGAACTGAAGCCAGACAGCTTTTGAAATATTGGGCTGGGTGTGGCGGCACAAACCTGTAATCCCAGCACTTGGGAGGCTGAGGCAGGAAGATAGCCATGAGTTGGAGGCAAACCTAGGTTACATGGTGAATTCAAGGCCAGTTTGAACTACATAGCAAGACTTTGTCTTGCAAAAAAGAAAAAAGAATATTGGGCCTAAATATACACCACAAGGGCTTGGAATCCAGGCTAAAGAACCCGGTCAAATCAGGAAACTGAACCGAGGTTCTCTAAACATAGGTAGGCACTGGGAAGAGACTTCCCTACCCTTTATCAAAGAGTAAAAGTAGAATGTACACAGTGTGGTTACTCTGGTCCATTGGTGGAAACAGAGTTATCTGTAAGAAACTGAAGCCCCTAGTTTGATCTCTTTCTGGGGGTAGGAACAAGACTTTATACCTTGGCATGTGAGTATCCTCTACTGAGAAACTTACTTAAAAAATCATCCTGGATCTACAATATTTGCAACAACAGAGCAGAGATAAATGTTAAGGCATCCAGTTGTGACACTTCCTTGATCTGGGGTATACAGAGGACTCATATGGAAGATAATTCTCATTGAAGGTGAGTTCACAGCAAAAAAAATTACAAAGAACATGAACATACTCTTTGCTCTGAGTGCTAGTAGATGCTATTAATCATAGAATCCATTGCAATGAACCACAGAAAATTCTAACAGGTATGTGTGGGAACCATATTTTCCCTTACTCTTGACTCAATCTAAAACGAACTTTTACCTCCTAAAATCATTGGGAAGAATTTTGCCTCAGTTTGGACACCTCAAAAACCAGACTCTGAGACAAGAATTTGGTAGCTAGTGTTCATTTCAGAGTTATACAAATCACCTATAGGTAAAGGTAAGAGGTTTGGAAAGAGTGGGGAACAATGCAGGAAAGGTAAGACACATACGGTATGCTATTAGGCTACGTATTAATGAGCATTGAGAGTTTAACTCCATAGGGCAACCCTGGAAGAAACGTGTAAAACATATATCTCAGAATTACCCCAGTCAAGGGGTAAAGGATCTAGGGTGTTAATAGAGAGATAGAATTTATAATAGGGAATAACAATTACAAGAGTTTTTGGCTGAGAGTTGATTCCCTGTCACTTCTGGCTTGGTGCATGAAACAGAGTAGTATGGGAGGGGCAGAGATTCAGATGCAGGGATGCAGGCACTGCCCAGTGGATGTCACAGGGAGCCAACTGAAATGATGAATGCCAAAGGGTCAGGAAAAGGGCACTGATATTATCTGCAAAAACCAACTTTTGCCTGTGCCTCTGTCCCTTCATGCTCATTGCCTCCGTGGGGATGGGGGAAGTATGCACAGAGAAGACAGCCCATCCCAGAAACACATTTATAAATTTTCCCCCCAACTTTCCCCTCTACTAGTCCTGGGAAGTCTTTACATAGTTGTAGGTGGCTCTGGTTGATCTGGTCTTCTAGATATTTCTGTGTCTATCCAGAAGCCTTCAGGGCCTTTCCTTTTGCTACCCAGACCAATCAGGCTCTTGCAACCCAAAAACCATTTCTCTCATAAATATCAGCTCTACAAAAAGCATCAAAAGTCTACTTTATAGCAAAAATTAAATGATTTTCTGTTCTTCTTATTCGTTTTATAAAGGAAGGCTAGGGGTGTAAAAAGGAATTACCTATATTTAAAAACACATTGATTTACATAGCAAAATACTTTTCTGCTGTATCACTATACAAGGAACATGGCACTATTTTGTTTTTTATAGATCACCTAAAATTTTGCTTTGAATCTCTATTACCATGGGGCAAATGATCTCAATCGTTACTGGAATAGCTACCTTCTTATTGTTACTTGAAAATCCAGGAATCTTTTAAAGAAGAAGAAGAAAAGATCCCCTGTAGCAAGGAATTTGTCCTTGTCTAACAAGAGTGGCCTGGCCTTTGTCAGGCTCCTAGAGGTAAACTGTAAGTCCTTTGAATTTATGGTGTGATGGAAGTGTTTTTGTTATTCATAGTAGACCACTTGGGCTTCACGTGATAATTTATGATACAGAGATGACTCAGAGTAGAGTAAATCATGATAAATTGTCTTTCTGTGGAGACTGCACTCACCACAAAGACCAACAGTGTAATAAGGTAATAGGGACTGGAGAAGATTGAACTACAATTTAATCAATCATAACCATATTCTAAAGCCCCAGTAAAAACTCTGGACACCAAAGGTGGAGTGAGCTTCCTGAGTGGACAGTATTCAAATAGAATTTCTTGCAATGCTCCATGCTTATTGTTACACAACAGTGTCAGAAGAGTAATGTGTTCTGAGGACAATGGGAGCTTTCAGTTAGGAAGTCTCTAGAACCCTCCACTATTCTGCTCTGTGCATCTTTGTTTCACTATGATGAAGACTTTTCCTGAAACAAATGTAGCTGTCTTGGTTACTTTCCTCTCATTGCTGAGACAAAATACCCAGTGCCCAAAATTAAGGAAGGAAAGTTTCATTTAGCTCACAGTTTGTGGAGTTTTCAGTCCATACTTGGCTGGCTCCAAGGTAGGGTGGCACATGGCAGAGGGCAAAAGCCCATGGCAACAGAAGACAGCAAAACCAGCAAGAACAAAAAGGGAGGAGCAGCAAGCAAGCCTCTTTCCCTCTCTTATATTGTATGCAAGCTACCTGCCCCAGGGTGGGTGGAGCACTCACACCCATAATCCCAGCACTGGACCTGAGTCGAAACTCTAGAAGCCCGCCCCATGACTACATGAGGCTTTGAGGGGACATCTAGACACAAACCATAACAGCAGCTATGAGGATCACAGGTTTCCATGAATTCTGTAAGTCTTTTTGGTGAATTCTTGAGCCTAAGAGTGATTTACGAAAACCACTAACTTGTAATTGGTGTAAGAGTCTTGGTCACACTTGGCAGTGTGAAAGTCCATGCTGTTAGCCTCACCATTTGGCTAACTGTGTGTAGCACTTAACCTTCAGTTTACTGTGGCTAACTGTCCTGTTGCCAAAGACTGAGTTTTCCTTGAATTGTCATAATTCCAGTTTTAGTCCCCTGCATGGGTCATAGCATTTACAGAGGTAAAAACCCCCATAGCTGGGGCCTAGCCTCCCTGTCTTCTTTGCATTTACCCCATTTGGGTGTTGCTACCTCCCTGAGGCTCTGCCAAATACCAGCTTCTCTTCCACCTTACCATGAAAAGCATTCATAGTAGTACAGTTCACAATAGCCCCAAAGTTGAAACAATCCAAATGTCCTTCAAAAGCAGAATAGAGCCATGTATGGTGCTACATGCCTGTAACCTCAGTACTCAGGAGGCTGAGGCAGGAGGATGGCAAGTTCAAGCACAGCTTAGGCAATTTAATGAAATCCTATCTCAAAATAAAAAAGGGCTAGGGGTATAGCTCAATGCTAGAGCTCTTGTCTCACAAGTATTAAGTCCAGGGTTCAATCCCCAGTACTGAAAAACAAGTAGACAGATAATCAAATTGTGGTATGGGATATTATATAGCAATGAGAATAAACAAAGTAAATGACATACAACATGAGGAAATCTCATAAAAATAATGCTAAATGAAAGAAATTAAAAATGAGAGTATAAGCCATGTAATTCCATAATAGGCAACAATACTCTAAAGTATTTTAAGTAAAGATAACTGTTATAATTCATATTTAAAAGGATAGTGACCAAGGATGCACAAAGCAGCTTGAGAGATGCAGGAAACAATCTTTTTCTTGACCCCAATATCACTTACAAATGTGTTCACTTGGTGAAAATGAATGGAGCTGCATACTTAAGATTTGTGCAAAGTGGGAGTGGTAGCACACGCCTGTAATCCCAGCCTCAGGAGTCTGAGGCAGGGGGATTGTTGCAAGTTCAAGGCCAGCCTGGGCTACAAAGTGAGTTAAAGGCTAGCCTGAACTGCATAGTGAGACCCCGTCTCAAAAAGACAAAAAAAATTTGTGCAATTTTTATATTATCTGTTGTATTCTAACTAGACATTTACACAAACATAGCACCCCTCTCTCCTTTTACTCTTAGGGGTACCTCTTTCCAGTGAATTCAGCATTTAGAAAAAAATCCAAGCTAGGAAATATCGTTCATATGTCTTCTGCCTAGGGTGACCAACTTATCCTGACTTGTCAGGGACTTTCCTAGATTTACTACTAAAAGTCCCAGGTGCCAGAAATTGTTACCCACCCCCATGTCCTGGGCGAACAGACATAGTTAGTGCTATGATTTGAATGTGTTCCTCAAAGTTCATGTGTTTAAAATTTAATCCCTAATTCCATATGTTGATAGGGTGAGGTTTTGAGAGGTGATTAAATGAGGTTATGAGAGAGGAACTCCATAATGAGTTTAGTGGCTTTATAAGAAGTGGAACAGACTGGCCTGGTAGCATATACTTGTAATCCCAGCTACTCAGGTGGCTGCAGCAAAGGGATTGCTAGTTCAAGGCCAGCTTGGGCAATTTAGCAAAAGCCTATTTCACAATAACATAAAAAAGGATTGGAATATAGCTCAGTAGTAACACACTTGCTTAGCATGTGCAAGGCTCTAGTGCTGCCAAAATAAGACAACAACAAAACGCAAGAGGGAGACTTGAGCTGACACACTCCCTTTCTCTCATCATATGATACCCTCTGCCATGTTATGACACAGCAGGAAGGCCTTCACAAGATGCCAGCATCTTGCTTTTGGACTGCTCAGCTCCGAGAACAGTGAGAAGTAAGCTGATTTTCTTTTCTTTTTTTTCTTTTTTTTTTTTTTCTCCGGTACCGGGAACCGAACTCACAACCTTGCGCATGCCAGGCAGGCGCTTTTGCTGCTGAGCTAAATCCCCAGCCCCTGATTTTCTTTATACATTACCCACTCTTTGGCATTCTATTACAGCAGCCTAAGATGAAGACGATCACCCTACTTTTGCTTGCAAATAAAATACTGTATAAACCCTTCTCTGGAAAAGTGCACAAAAAAATTGACTTTCTGCAATAAGGAAGGAGGAAGCATTATGATCTCAATACATGGTCGTGCCATAATCCTTGTAAACTTGTAGTTTACTCATCATCACAAGCAAAAGGTTTCTCTGGGAAATCAACTACGTGCCATTTTGAGAAGTCTGAATCTACATTAACCTAAAAGTTCAACACACAGACACAGACACACACACACACACACAAATCTTATCCTAAATCCATAGGGAGATACTAAGTTGAAAACTTTACTTTTAAAAAGGTCAAGTTATTCTCCCAGACATTCCTATAGACAAGTGATTTTAGAGATACAGGTTCTCTTGAGATCTAAAGGAAATACTAGGATAATACAAATAAACCTTCATGCAACCCAGCTGTGACATTTGATACCAGAGAGAATATGACTGAAAACACACAGCACCACTCTGGCTTTTCTCAAACAAAAAGGGAATTGTCAGAGGCAACTATAACTTTCGAGGGCAAAAACCAAAACACGTGAAGTTCCATTTATAGTTGAAAGTCTGAGGATTCTGTGGATGGGTGGTAGCAGTGGGCTGTAGAATAGCTACCAAACAGATATATATTAAGCTCAATCTTTGCCAAATGGTTCCAAAATGGAAAGCCAAAGAAGACAAGAAGAAAGAAGATCCAGTTTAAATTAACTTTAGTCAATGAGTCTCTTAAAGTGTTCCTTTAAAATCTTCTATTACACAGTCATTAAAGGTGCTCCCACATATCTCTGTTTAAAAACATTTTGTGGAGCCCATTTCTCCAATTCTAGTCCTACAGCACTTAATGTTCCCTCCAAAATTGCTTTGGGAAAAGCAATCTCATGTCAGGGAAATGAATTCAAAAGTGTTTCCCTATAAGGGCTGAAGGAAATTCACACCTTCAATCCACAACTCAGAAAATGGAACGCTTTAGATTGCTTTTAGAAGTTTGCAAAATAAATTCAAAACGAAGCTCAGTGTTGAATGAGGTAATCTTTAGACAGTTCACATATACACTTAGTCTTTAAAACTATCATTACCGATATTCTTCAGCAGAATGTGTGTGTTATCCAAGTGAACTATTTGAGTAGCTTGTTTTGTAAGCATTAGCTTTTATAAGACTATCTCCTTTTCAGCGGTAGTATTTTAACTTTTTGCCTTTCCAACTTTTGGAAACAATATGTTCAAATTCTCAGCATGCACAACTTAGTATTCAGCCACAGACTTAAAAAGACCCCTATGCAGGTTCCACTTTGTCTTGTCCTTTCCCTCCAGTACTCGCCTAGCGTACACATGTCCCTCTCCTGGACAATCCTTCTGCACTCATGGACAAAGATGTGTATTTGGACAAATTGCTTGGTCTTGTCATCTACTTGGAACAGACCCCTCACAGCTTCTTTCATAAATGGCCGTTTTATTTTTTCCTTTAAATTGATTCTCCAGCAAAAGCCATAGCTGGGCATGAACTCAGGAAACACTATTCACATATATGATCCAGGAGGTGCTATTCAATTAAAGTTGTGCACTGTCTAAATCCTGTCTTACTCTTCTGTCCTTATTTATGTTCACCCAACATAAGGACTAGTCACTGCTCATATTTTCCCAAGGACATGATGTCTATGCTCTTCATTGTTTGTCTCATGAATAAAAAAGATTTTTGATCATACTCTTCTGTAGCTACACACATCTTTATGTATAAAATACATGTATATATGTGTACTACACATAGGTAATATACATATCACACACTAGAGAACTTTTAGAAGTTTGAGCAAACTAAATATAAATAGAACTTCTAATAATTTTTGAAATCATCAGATAGGATGAAAAAGCAAGACTCAGGAATGATGCCTCAAAGAAATTCATTTAGAAGTTAAAGATGCAAATAGGTTAATGTATACCTGTGTTAGTTGGCTTTCTGTCACTGTTACAAAATCCCTGAGATAAATGAGGAAAGGAGGAGAGGTTTATTTTGTCTCATCATTTCAGTCCATGATCAGCTGGCTCCAATGCAGAAACATCAAGGTGGAAGGGTGTGGTGGTGCAGAGGTGCTCACTGTGTGGCACCCCTGAAGTGGAGAGAGCAAAAGCATGCGCAATGGACTTTCTTTTCCATCTGCTTTTGTTCCATTCAGGCCTCCACCCTATTTCATGGTGCTGTGCACATGCAGGGTGGGTCTTCTCCCTCAGTTTGCTGACTCACATGCCATTCTTTTCTGGAAACACCCTTAAAGACACACCCAGAAGAGTGTTTTACTACTCTTTTTGTCATCTGTCAATCCACTCAAGTTGATGACCATGATTAACCATCATATATTCTAAGTAGGAATCTATCACCTTGAGAAAGACAGGGAGAGTCACTAACCCAACTCCCTACAGGAAAAGCCCGTGTTCTGTATTCCTGTCTGCTTGCTACATGACTCCCTTCCCTATTTGATCCCAATTTAATCAATTTTACCTGAGCAATTATATGTGTAATCTTATTGGTTGATGATAATCTTGTCCCACCTCATGCCCACCTTGCGATTTCCCATGTTTCTCACCTTGGACCTGCCTTGCATCATGGATTTGATCTATAAAAATCCCTAGAAAAGGCAGGGTCTTGACAACCCAATTGGGACCCCTTCTGTCTCTCTCTCCAACAGAAGCTTTCTTCCTCCTAATAAATATATTCTGCTCTGGGGCTGGGAATTTAGCTCAGCGGCAAAGCGCCTGCCTGGCAAGCGCAAGGTCATGAGTTCGGTTCCCGGTACCGGAGAAAAACCAAAAAAAA
>NW_004955535.1:3530525-3538411 GCF_000276665.1 Chinchilla lanigera
TATTCTGCTCTTTTTAAAAAAATAAAAGATTAACCATCACAGTATCATACTATCACCCATGAAAATAAAGCTCAAGTGGCTATGTTAATATCAATGCAGATTTCAGAGCAAGGACTAATGTCAGGGATAGAGAGTCACTGCATAATGATAAAAGTCAATTCGTGAAGAGTATATTGCAATTACAAATGTTGGTGAAACTGCTAACAGAGTTTCAAACTACCTCAGGCAAGAACTGATAGAACTGAAAATTGAAATGGATAATTCTACAATTATGGCTGGAGACTTAAATACTTCATACTTTACAGTAAATAGAACAAGTAAATAGTAAATCAGCTAGTGTATTCTCTGACCACAATAGAATTATATTTAAAAAACACTGATAAATATTTCTGAAATAAATCAGAGAAGAAACAAAATGTATTTTAAAGTATATATAAGTGAAAATATGACACGTTAAACACCATAGGATGAACCTAAAGCAGTGCCTAGAAGAAAAGCTATAGTACTGTATTAGATGAGAAGATCTCAGATCAATAACTTTGACTTCCATGATAGGCTGCAAAGCTAAATGACTCTGGATACAAGCCATTGGAAGTCTTCCTCTGGATTCTCTTTCTGGAGATTCTTGCTCACATTCTTACTACTGGTCTTTTTCTATGACTGGTACTGACAAATGGGCCACATCACCTTATTCCCACCCAACAGCTAGAAAAAAGACCACTATCCCCATTTGTATTCCCTAAGAAGCTGGAGCAGAAACCAGAATCAGGCTGAAGAGAGAGGATACATAGGAAAGGCCATTTAAGCTACTTTCTAGTCTGGGCAAAAACAGTGCTCACCATGCATTAGTGATTCAGCCCATTTTCCCTGGGTTGAAATGTCCACTATGCGTTTTGCGAGGCCAAAGCACCTTAGAATGTGTCTTTATTAGCTTGGGTAACCATAACAAAATACCATATACTAGATGGCTTAAAGAACAGAAATTTGATATTTCACCATTTTGGGGGAGAAGTCCAAGATCAAGGTGCTGGCAGATTTGATGTCTAGTGAGGGCTCTCTCCTTGGACTGTAGATGGCCAATTTCTTACACTTTCATCATCATTCTCCTGCTCCTCTCCCCCTCCCCATAGATCCTTTCTACTAATCCCATAATGAGGGCCTCACTCTCATGATGTCATTCAATTCTAATTACTTCTCAAAGGCCCCAACTCCAAATATCAACAGATTTGGAGTTAGGGCTTCAATATATGAATTTTGGTGGTACATAAACTTTCAGTCCATAATAGAGTATTCTTACTAAATAGCTTGCTCAGAGATTTGTGACGTTGAAGGCAGCTAGTGTAGAATTCTGGACTTTAGTCTCAGTCATCATCATTTCCTTCTTGAAGATCCAGCAACCCAAGTTATGGGGGACCCTTGCAATGAGTCCCCAATGTCCTGCAAGGTATTAGGGCACAGAGGGAAAGGAAAGAACAACAGACAAAATGGCGATACAATGGGGATCTGGGATGGCCAGTTGTTTACAGAAAAAAAAAAAGGCTACAAGGCAGCCAGAACCTTGGTATTCAGTGATCACATTTCCAGTGAGGAAAATGGTGAGGAGATTATTGGATGACTCAGAGGGCAGCTGTGGTCTTAAGCTAATAAGAATCTTATGCTGATAAGGCTGGGGGTTCGGGGGATGGCAGGTTAATAAGTTTGTCCTGTCCCCCAGGTGAAACCTTTTCTTTATTATTACTACTCGGTTCTCAAGGAACCCGAATGTCTTCAGCTGATGTAACGTTGCCTGGAGCAGCACAGCATCATCACCTGTGACGGGAGGCATGCAGCGTTATCTTTCCACATGACACAGCCGGCTTGCATAGCAAGACACTAGGCCTCCAATAGTCGCTAATCACAATTTAATCATGAATTGATTTCCCCCCAAATTCTATAGACTGGCCCTCAACTCCAGTATGTATCACCTTGGATACTGGAAAAGAACCTCTTTATCAACCCAGGACACATAATGGCAGTATAGCCTTAGAATACTACCCTTAAAAAGATGAAAAGGAGATAGACTGTACAAGGGCATGAGAGGGAAAGAGAATCACAGAGTAGCTAAATGCCAACAGGAAATATGAATACTTTTTGTTGGTGCTGGGGATTGAACTTATGGCCTCAAACATTTTAGGCATGTGCTCTACCACTGAGCTACACCCTAGCCCCAAAACATGACTTCTTTACTTAACATGACCTTTTGTGACAAAGGCCTTCATGTCCTGGCTGTACAGATTCAGACAAATTCCACACCTCTTTGAAGTTCAGTTCCTATGTTTGTAACATGAGAATAATGATATTAAGCACTTTTCAGACTTCTTATGAGACCAGAAGACTATATGCAGAACACAGGAAAGTGCTCACTCCATGCTAATGTTACCATTCATGTGGATAAGTCTCCTCAGGCATCATCTCCTATCAGAGACACATGTCTGAGACACTTTAACCCACAATGGCATTCTTACAATCTATGCCACTCTTCCTCTCTTCTGGTGAATACTCAGAGACATTAAACTGAGGATAAATGCATTCACCTGGTCTGAAGGTTTTCATGAATTTAATAGTCTTGCTTATATAAATTTGTCCCATCAGAAGACAGGCTAGACTCAAAAATGAAAAAAAAAACCTCTTAATTATTTTGGTTAAATATTTACTTGAGTATTTTAAGATTATTAAACAGAAAAATCTATTAATTCATTAATGCAATATATATTTATTGAATGTCCACCAACTACTCTCTTAGGCACCAGATAACCTTGAACAAAACAGAAAAATGCCCCCCATATTTGAAAAATCTATTAATTCATGAATCTAGTATGTATTTATTGAATGTCCATCAACTACTGTCCTAGGCACCAGATAACAGTGAATGAAATAGACAAATTCCCCTATATTTTATCAGGGTACATACAACTATAATAATATAAGCTTCTCAAAGATTGTTGGCTTTGCTCTAGAGTCCCTGCTTAGAATGGTCATTGTCCCCATCCTCAAATAAAATTGATATCTAATTTGTATTTTGACAGTGCAGACTAATAAAGTTAACTTTAGCTCCAGAAATGAACTAATCTGGAATACATTTATTGGATGAGCTGAGCATCAAGAAAATGACATATAGGGACTGGGGATTTAGCTCAGTGGCACAGCGCCTGCTTGGCAAGCACAAGATCATGAGTTCAGTTCCCGGTACAGGAAAAAAAAAAAAACAAACAAACAAAAAAAAAAAGAATGAAAATGACATATAATAAAGCACATGAACATGCTGAGAAGATAAAGAAAAACTCTGTGTGACAATCATGAATTTTTTATTCTCTTTAGAAGTTTATTTTATAACGTCAGACGGGAGGAAACATCATGAAGTATTTGGAACATGTTACAAGCGCCAAATCTACATCAAATATATCTAAAAGAGAATAAAAGAATTTCAGAAGTTAACTTGTAATCTGACAACCACATTGACAAATTATAATGCATGGGTTGCTCATCTTTGCAGGTTTTAAAATCAATGTGTAGCTGTTTTGCTTGACTTTCAAAATCAAGTTCTTCATTTCATTTTGACAGGGCCTATAAAGTCAGTTTCACTGCTAGGTATGAGACCATCTTTAAGCATCTGTACTAATCATATCAAGACTAGCAAAACTTTAGCTACAATTTTTTTACATGAGGGAGGCTGTCTGGGTTTCTTTCCTCAGAGTCCTTTCATACTGTACAATATAGCAATCTGAGGGTGCCAACTTTCTATTTCACTGGCCTCATGCCTTCTACAAGCTGCTGACTCAGTTTATGGAGTAGAATTAAGTACCAATTTGAATCAATAGGCATTTGTGGCAGAAAGTTAGTTCTTCCCCAATAATTTCTTCTAAGGAAATAGAAATTTTACATTGATACAGCATCAACAAAGGTCAGCCACATCTTGGAAGAAATCTCACAGGTATTGAAAGCAGTAGCATTGGGATAAATGATAAGGAAGTTTTAAAACAGTGGGGAATAAATGCTGCATGTTGCTACCTTTAGCAATTTTCTGGATAGGGACAGACCCTGGTTAGAGCTAGCAAGACAGAAAAAAAAATAAAAGGAAGGGAACATAGCACTGCCAAGAGTTTATTTGTTGCCTGTGGCTTATAATTTCAAAGCCCCACATAGCTGCAAAAGCCAACTGCTTTCTATGACTCCACCGTGAAGTAGTTTAAAGAAGCTGCAAAGAAGGAAGATTTGACAAGAAATAGTACAGTGGCTCCCCAAGCACTTTCCTTCTTGATTAATAAGTAAAGCACTGAGCAAAGGTAAAGATCATATTAAGGGTTTCAGGTTCCCACCCAAGCCTATTAAGAAAGCCTTAAGTAGACAGCTATTAATTTGAACGAAAAGAAGATGAGGCAGAATGGAGAACAGTGAGGCAGCGAGAGAATTTACCTAGAAGAGATGTGAGGCCATGGTTACTCCTATATGTAATTGATAATTAGCGATAGACCAAATGCTATTAGAAGGAATCCAAAAGGCAAAGAAACCAAAAACTTAGCTTACAAATGCCTATGATAACTAGAGTCCCAACATAGTGTTAGTATCCCCAAACTGCTCAGCAGGAAACAGGTTGTGAAAACAGTGCAATCCCTGAGAAAGGCCCACTGCAGATGTGGCCATAATAATCAATGGAAATGAACTTTCCAGAACGTAGATGGATTCAAGGGCTGTAAAGGACAATGGACAAGGAGTTCCTGTAAGAAAGGAGGGCTGAGGGCCATCACATGAGCTAACTAAGGACTTTATTCCAATGCTAGGACAAGGAGCTTTTGCATTTCGAAGCAGTGGGTCTTAATAATTATTATAAATCAAGCACTGCTGAATGGTTCCTCTTCTCCCTTTTCAAGAACAGTGTTTGTGTTCTTATTAGCTTACTTCTACTCCACCAGTATGTTGTGGCTGGGGCACATCCTGTTTTTTATAAATCCCTTTGTCACACGGAGGCACCTCTGAACCTGATACAGGGGATTACACATCACTCAGAGACGTGCATTTTGAGATGTATGTAGTAAAAGGATTAAACTTGTAGTAAGCTCCCTTGGTGACTAGTGACTGTCTCATGTTGGGGGCATGGGGGGAAGGGAAAAGGCCATACATATAGTTGCTTGTGTGGCCAGAACTACAGAATGGCAGAGGTTAGTAGTTCTCCCCCAATACCTGTTTGCCACTTCTAGAATACCAGAATTTTGAGCCGCATATATGGCTACCTAAATTTAAACTTTGTTTCTCAGTCTGTCTTGTAATTAGATGTGGTCATAGGACTAAATTCTGGTCAATGGTGAGAAGTGTTATGTGCTGCTGAGACCCTAGCTTCTGGCAACAGGCTTAGTGCCACTGAGCCTTCTTACATAGCTTTTGAATGAATGAATGAGGAAGAAAGGCAAACAATCATGTTAGTGGTACAATTACAGACACTTTTGTATAATATTTTAAATTATCAACATACTTCTGACTATACAGGAATATGCTTCATTTATCATTTTGCTAACCAAATATGCTGTAATAAGTACACTGTGTATTATTGTTAACTATTATTCCTCAGCTCATCTTTTGGACATTACAGATTCTATCAATTTTGTGGGTTTGAAACTAGTTTGGTTTTTGTTTCTGTCATGAGAAATGTGTTTGGTGCAACAGAAGCAGGAGCTTTAGTAAATTGTATTGCTGACTCTTTCCTTCCAACAGTCCAATGAGTATTTTAAATGGAAGGGTGGAAAAGATGTCACAAAATGAAAATATTCATGAGCTGTCAAGCATCTCAATCCATAGGCCTTCATTTTCATTCCCAATTTGAAATCCTGATTTATTTAGAAAAAATATAGATCTTTTTTATGCTTTGAAAACAATAAAATTACATTCAAGTTGTACCAGGTAAAAACAAAACACAGCATGTCATAAAAATTCGTAGTTCATGAGAAGATTAGGTATATTAGTCCATGAGACTCACAGAAGTCATCTAAAGGAAATGTGTCAAGACACAGATTCCTTTCATGGGAAATCTTGTTCAGAGCCTTGGCCAAATTCACCAGCCTCGTCGTGAAAATTAGGACTAGGCCTAGGTTTCTAATTCCTAACCCCATGTGAAACTAATGTTTTACCTATCCTAGTTTAAAGGAACTCTGCATACTTTTTCAAGTACTCCAAGACCATCTTCTTCCCAAAGAATATAGGTGCTTTTTGGTTCATGATAGAACTACCTACCTGACAAACCCATTGCAATTTGAAAATGTCATCGGTTGAAGATGTATTCACTATACCTAACTTACTGAACATCATGGCTTACAACGTCATATACTACAGAGTATCAGTCGTTTTCCGTCTTGATCCCTCCGTATTTATTCCATAGCTGACAGGGAGGTATGCTTGCTGCCACTACCCACTACTGTTAAAGGATATCAGACCACATATTGTTAGTCTAGGGGGAAAAACTCTTAAAATTTCAAGTACAGTTTCTACTGAATGCATATAGGCCTTTGCATCATCATAAAATTTTTTAAAATTGTAAATTGAATCATCATAAGTCAGGGACTATCTGTATGTAGAAGACTTACTCCCATGCACCTCATTTACCTTCTTCCAACTATTCCCTCTCACATTCCAGCACTCATAATGACTCAGAAGATTACTGGAGGAAGTGTAGAAATAGTTCTGGTATTGTCACCACAGTATAATTTGGAGTATGAGATTTCGGAGTAAATAAATGATCTTTTTAAATACCAAAGGGGACATTTAAAAATCCTACATAAAGTTTCTCCTTATTAAGTTGAAATGATAATAAACCTTAATTTTAAAATGGAACTCAGGGCATTGCATATGCTAGGCAAGTGATTTCACACTGAACTATATCCTCCACCTTGCTATTTCATTTATATCAATTGGATATGTACTTATTCATTTTTATTATGAGTTTACTTGTCAATTTCCTTGGGACAGACAGCTCTGTCTTTCCTCTAACTTTCCTCAGCCCCTACTTTCTCAAACATTTCCAGACTCATAGCTTCTAGAACATCAGAGGGATGAGTTATAGCTTCGTTTGCTAGATTCCACTATGCTTGTTTATGTGACATTTTTTCTTCATTAGACTGGAAATATCTTGAAGCCAGGGACTTTATGCCATTCATCTCTGTATCCTCAGAAACTGCACCCATAAATGTACGTTGAATGATGAATGAATCCTTAGGGCTATAGGTAAATGATATTTACTGGTTCTGGTGTTCTGGCAGAGGGATATTGCATTGGGGAAGATAAGCACCAAATTCTCTTCTTGGCTAGACCAGTTACCTATTACCTTGGGCAATTCCCTTAACCTCAATTTTCATCTGTCATACGTCTCTTTGTATTATTATATGTTTACTATGAAAAGGAAACTGTGCTTTAGAAAGACTTCAAGACCATCTGGAAAAGAAAACAGCTAAAACAAACCATTTTATGTCAACTAAGCAGGTTAGCTATATAGTCTTCCCATGAACAAAGAACACTCTCAGCTATAATATTTTGTAAGCAATACTTATACTTACATCACTTGACTGGTTTAAGTTTGAGTGGAGAGGTTTAAATACTGTCTCTGTCCAAACTCAGTGTGTCACCTTAGGTTCTCCAGGTTTCTTTCCTTTTATAGAATTACAATTAATTTAACAGGGGCTTATTAAGTACCTATGTCTTAAGTACTTATTCTATGTTGAGCACTAAGCACTAGGTACAAGTTGGATTTGTTTTATTTATTTATTTATTTATTTTAAAGAATAAAAGAAGGATAACATAATGATAGGGGGGACTTAGCAAATTACAGACAAAATGGTAGGAAATTATCAATGGTTATCGTTTTA
>NW_004955535.1:3540086-3547455 GCF_000276665.1 Chinchilla lanigera
CTGGGGGCCCACCCTCTGGGAGCCACCAGGCAGGAAGCTAGCCAGCCAGAAGACTCTGGATTTGTTTTATTAACACAAATATAAATATTTTGGGTTACTTTGACTTCCCTATATTTCAGTCATGGTGGACAATGTTCAGACCATTCATTTCTTATAGCCATTCTTTCATGGTACAGTATATCCTTTGAGATTCTTCTGTTTGCAAGTGATGGAAAATTTCTCCAAGGCTATGCAATAGGAAAATGTATTAGTTGGTGTAGTTTAATAGTGTGTAAGGAAGAGAGCTGGTTTTGGGTACTCTGTGATAGAGGGGTTTAAATAATGTTCCTCTGAACTAGTTTTTCTGTCTATGTCTGTCTGTCTGTCTGCTTTTTTTTTCTCTCTCTCTCCATCTTTCATGTCACTTCCTTTGGAATTGGTACAATTCTTTCTACAGAGTTTCTGCTGTAGTTCTGATTTGCTGTACCAATTCTGAATCTACATCCTCTCAGGAAAAAGTGAGTGTGTGTCCCTGGATGTCTCAGCAAAAGTATCCCTAAATCTATTTCTACCTAAATTGTGCTCCACCCTGAGCCATTGCTTCTCAGGGGCTCTCATTGACCAGGACTGAGTGATATAATCACCCCTGGAAATGGAGTTGTAGGCTACTTCATCAGATGCACATACACTTAAAGAGGAGAGCAGTTTCCACCAACCCTCAGTAAAAGAAATCTGGGACAGGGGCTGGGGATGTAGCTCAGTAGCACCGCGTCTACCTAGCAAGCATAAGGTCCTGAGTTCAATTCCTGGTACCAAACAAAAACAAAAAAATCTGGGACATTAGCTGAAGGTGAAAGGAAGGAGGGAAGAGGGGAGGAGAAAGAGATGCAGGCCAACTAGCCATTTATAAGGAACCCATTCCCACAATAACAGCATAGCCCATCCATGAGAGTGGGTCTCTGATGGCCTAATCACCTCTTAAAGGCCCAATCTCTTAATACTGTTGCAATATCAATTAAATTCCAACATGAGCTTGGGAATGAACATTTATTTACTTTTATTAGTACGTTTGCAGTATATAATGAACGCATTCATCATGTGGGATTTATACATGTACATAACACATCTCAATTCTTTATTGCTTTCCCCTCTCCTTTTTTTTTTTTTTTTTTTTTTTTGTTGTACCTCTCAGGAACCTGTGCTTGCCAGGCAGATCTTGCATTTGCCATCATTTTCTCCTTTTGGTTTTTCTCCGGTACCGGGAACCAAACTCACGACCTTGCGCTTGCCAGGCAGGCGCTTTTGCCGCTGAGCTAAATCCCCAGGCCCCCCCCTCTCCTTTTTCCAATCTTTCTCCCCCTCCTCATTTACAAAAGCTCTATTTCCATTTTTTCTCTTCAATTTTTTTCTTTTAAATCCCTTTTCCCTTTCTTGCTTCCCCTAGCCCATCTCTTGTTCCAGGAAGGGACACTAAAATCATAGCATTCACTAAGATCTGAGCTTTAGACTGTATTCTCTGGAGACAGATCTTGAGATGAGTAACTGAGTGCTGAGTCTATTGAGAAATTCCCTTAGGAAATACACCTGCAAGGAAATGAGGAAGACAGGATAGGACAAAAGGAGAGAAGCTCTAACCTATGTCAGATGGAGCTCTGACACTGAGTGGTTCTTCAAAGCTGTGTCAAGACAAGAAGACGGTGCCTGGTCTTTGTAGCTATGCATCTGCCAGTAATTGGCTAAGGGTCACCTACAGTGAGAGTTCATAACCTCTGTGTGGAAATTCCTTGAAAGCAAAGGCTATTCTTAGTGAGGGACATAGACGGAAACTGTCAGGAACCAATGGTTAGGGACAGGTGTATTGCCCTGAAGCTAGGATCTTGGTATCTGCTCTGCAAACTCTCTACCACTGCTAAAATCTTAGTGAGGTCTCAACATGTGAACTCTTCTTAGTTCATCTATCCCCTCATTTGGTTCTTCTTATCTAGCCAAAAATAGTGTTCCCCTCACCTGTCTCCTCCTAGCACCCACTGGATCTGTAGCAAGTCTGTCTTGCTGGCCCATTAGAAGAGAAATTTTTTGTAAATATCTACTTGTAATTTCCTCAACTTGGGAACTGAGGAAAGTGGGCAACTGTCAGCATGGGCATGAGAATTCTTCTAGACTACTGTTGAAGTTTTCTAGTATTAAGGGGAGGTAAATTGAAAGAATAGCATTGAATTTATTTAGATATGTTGTGCATTTTTTGTATTTGAAATGTGTCTTTGGAAAAAAGGAATTAGAGATTAGTCTGTACTGGTGAAGTTTACATTGCCTCCCAAATATTTTTATTATTATTAAGCTTTGACATCAGTCAAGAGAGAGAAGATGAACCAATTCCTATGGTGACAGCCTTGGTAGAGACAAGCTAGTGGGGAACTGACGTTTTCCCACTGGATGAGGGCATAGGTGGTTGGGAATGCTAGTCAGAGCAGGGAAGGGGTGTGAAAGGGCTGATCATATTCTTTGGCTGGAAAGGCTGAAATTGGTGCCTTCTGTCAATCCAGTTCAGGTGATATCCTAATCTTCTGTCTTGTTCTGAAGAATCCTGGTGCTTGCTTTGGTGGCACACATACTAAAATTGAAAAGAGTCCTGTTGAGTGAATGTGATTCATATTTCAAGAGGAACATTAACCCATTATCTGATACCAGGGAAAAAATTCTTAAATCAGAGAATGATATGAGACAAAGGGTGTGTCCTGCTATGTCTCTGGGAGAGGGACTGTGATAGAAAATTGGTATCTCTTCTTTGTCATTTGTACCTAATTAATAATATTATATTCTCTCTTTCAATGTCTTAGCGTAAGTGGGCTCAACTCATTTGCTCCTTGCAGTTATGACAGAGAAAATCAGAATAGGCGGCCCTTAATTCTTCTAGCAACCTCAGAAGGCAATCTGCCTTCTGATAGGGTAGTAGCCAGTACAGGAACAAATACTAACTAAATGAAAGGTGAGAAGTAGAGTAGTTAATAGAACATATGCAAAGAATTAGATTATAAGAGACTCTTGTTCTATTGAGAATCACCCAGTCATGAGGCAAAAATCTAATTAGAACTGGGAATCCGCCCTTTTCCCAAAAGGAAAAGTGGCACCCAAGCTCAACTTCCCATGGTACCCCCTACCACAGGAGAACTACAAAAGCCCATTAACCCCAAGGTCTCAGACAGGGCCTATGAACGTTGGCACCCAAAACTCAAATTACCTGGCATCAAGCAGTCTGAGTAGTCCATCACTGACAAGGTTTACTTAGGCTTACACCATAAGAAGGGAGAGTAAGGGGCCAAGGGACCCTCTCAATGGAACCCAGCATCACTCTTCAGGTCCAGCAAAGGTTGCCTCTCCTCAGGATTCAAGTAGCTACTTACCAGCAGCAGCAACCAACACTGAGCCCATATTATGACAATATTTCTCAAGATGACCAGCAAGCCATTTTGACAGATTGGTTGCTTTGGATCCTTTCCACAGGGGGTGTGTGGCTCTGGGGCAGGAATTCATTCTTTCCAGAACTGACTCACACCTTCAATAAAAGTTTCCTTGGCTATCCAAGTTCTCCCACAAGCACCATCATTCAAACATTTTCAGAATGGCCATCTATTGACATGGTATCCCATAAAGTGCTGCCTAAGGGAGATGCACTTTATTATGAGATCCAGAGCTCTCAACATCCTTCATCATTCGGAATCTGGCAGCCTAATGAAATGGTCTATTAAAGCCTCAGCTATCTTTTTAGCTTTTAGAACATACCCTATGGAGTTGGGGGTGACACTAGATGTTGGTTCCATGAATAGCTTCCATTCTTGTCACCATAAGTGACCCCAGGTGAGACCAAAAGAACTGCTAAGCTGAGCCCACCTCACATTCCTAGTCCATTGCATAATAAGCCAATGAAATGATTAAGACAATTATGTTTTGAAATAGTTACATGATGATAGGTTATTGATAGAGCAGGTGAGGCCAACTGTATCTGAAATGGTACATAAAATGTGTGATACAGGTTAAGAGCATGCCTACTAAATTCTATCACATTCTAAAGAGAGCTTTTAGGCTTTTCTCCACAGGACACACCAAGAGGTGGAAAAGCCAGTTCTATGACTATCAAACACTTCCTTCAAATTAAATAAGACTACAAGAGAGATGTTTATTAGTTATCATCTTTGAAGGAGTGTTACAGTTTTTTTCCCGGTGGGGAAGGGGAAGCCAAGTGAGGGGGCCTCTGAGAGCTGAGTTAGACGTGTCTTAGAGGTGTATCACTGCCCCTCCCTGGCTGCTTGGCTACAGAACTGTAGCTCTCTGTAGTTCAAATCTGCAGAGAGAGATTTAGGGTGACTTTGCCATGTTTCCTTGGAGTTTGGATGCCTGCATCAATATAGACACTGCTGCTGGCCTCTTATCAAAATTCTGAAGGCAGGAAGCTTGCTGGAGCAGCAACAAAAGGGCATCATGCTTGTTGTTCAGGACTGCAAGGATATATGAGTTTCCCATGGATCTGATGAGTGTCACAGAAGGAAATAAACTTTGAACCCTTTGCTTGTGCCCTGCTTAAGGCCCTGTAATGGGTGAGGGGATCCTGGCAGTAAGCAGCTGTGGGTATTCCACAAGAGGCAGAGACTGAGAAAAAGTTAGAAGAGATTGAGGCCATTTCTAAGAACTGTGCAATGAAGAGGGCTCTGAAGGATTGTGCTCAGCCATGAGAGGTGCAGCATTTAGATGCTAGTTACACACAAGGCACCCAGAACCAAGAGAGGACTTATAACACCACTGAAAAGTAAATGAAACCAGGGGTTGAGGAGAGAGGGACCAGACAGAAGAAAGAGCTTCACTTGTGTCCTGGGATGGGCTACTGAATCTCCCCAGTGTGAGTCAGAGAAGAAACCAAAAAATGAATGTAGAGAGAAAGACCCAATTTTAGGCATTTGCTGGTCCACAGGGGGCAGAGCCATCTTATGACAGTCTCAGTGAAGCAATAAATTGGCCAGCTCCATTCCCACCCTCTTCAACCCTGGAGAAAAAGTTATGGTGAGCAAGATGGAGGAGATGAAGTAGATACTTGAAGGACAGAAAGAGAAGGGTTCCTCCCTGCTTCTTTAATTCCAAGTTTCTCATTGGTAGCAGGACTCAACTTGGAGAGAGGACACGATATAACTTTAAGTCAAACTGAATTTTGTGAGAGCAGAACTTTGTGGAGCAAAGTTGCTGTATTCATCTGCCTTGGCCATGTAATAAGTGAAAGTCTCAGTACCATACTACAATAAGCATTTATTTTTCACTCAGATGTATAAATGCCTGGGGTTTCTGTTTAGCATAAAACTGTGATTTTTTTTTTTTTTGGTCGTTTTGAGACAAGGGTCTCCCTCTGCAGTTCAGGCTGGCCTTGAGCTCACTTTGTAGACCAGGCTGGTGTCAAACTCTCAATGATCCTCCTGCCTCAGCCTACAGAGTGCTGGGATTACAGGCGTGCGCAACCATGCCCGGCAAAAGTGTGATTCTTGAAGCAGATTTTCTACAAATATTTAACATGATGGTCTTCATTATATGAAGTGTGAAGCAGAAATGAATCCCCTGCTTCTTTTTAATCACATTCAACGTTCACAATTAGTGCCTCTTGATGCTGGAGCTGCTGTTTCAAGACGTGGGTCTAAATCAGCTGTAATTCACGTCTCATTGTCTTCCCCAGCCTGGAGAGAGATTGGAAGCTCCTACAGGGAGCGGGGCACTTCCTCCACACAGCATCAGTTGGATCCAGTTTGCAGTTCCCCCAAATTGCAAATTCAGTGTCGTGAGCCCTCCTCAGAGACACCAGCCCCAGTAGCTGTTTCTCTCTGAGCTCTGAGGTTTCCCTCCTCTAAGTCTGAATTGTAAGGATTCCAGCATTTTCCCTTCATCCCCCTTTTTCTAGACATCTTACCTGCTTCCAGTTGCTACTCTGTGATACATTGCATTCTTCTCTGGCATTTTCAGTTGTCTAATAAGTTTTATATTTTCTCTGTTAAAATGATCAGGGTGGTTTGTTTCTTGACATCTTGACTGATTCACTGGACTAAACTGGATGCCTCTGAGACACCTCCCAAGAATTTCTTCTTTAATTTGCAGAGATGTGAAACAGTTCTGTGCGTGAGGCAAGGGTGGAGGGGCTTGTTTTTAAAATGGCTTTATGCTTTGTGGTTACTATATTTTGATAATAAAACTATAAAGAAATATAATAGTTTTTGATTTTAAAAAGAATGACCTCTTTGCTGGGAATGTAGCTCAGTGGTAGAGCACTGGCCCAGCATGCACGAGGCCCTGGGTTCAGTCATTAGCACAATGAAATTAAAATTTCCTCCTTGATGTATTTTCATGATATCCTCCCTTATCTGTACTCATTTCATCAGAACTTACTATGATAAACTGACATTTTTTTTCTCATCTATTTCCAACCAAGAGTAATAGCTCTCTGAGGTCAAAGCATATTTGTTTCCCCAGTACCTGGCAAGGAAGAAATTCTGAACACACGTTTGAATAAATAAATGAGCAAGGAAAAATAAATCAGGAAATGGAGATATTAGCATGAGGTTTGTAAGGCTCATGTAGCACCACAATGAAAGAGAAAGTTGGGGGTGATGTGAGAAACAAGGCGGGCTGTGGCTGCCAGCTGTGAGCCCATCTGTAAGTACATGGGAATCTCTTGATAAAAGACATGAACCAACCACAGAATGAAGAAAGGGCATCTGAGACTGAAATAATACTGTCTTAAGGAGGACTGTGAGGAGCAAAGGACTGGAATATTCCCAGCGATGCAAAAGTGTGTTGGCTGTTCGAGCTTCTGAGGAATGACCAACCCTTACGGACGCCTCTCACTTTGGCATCTGATCCTGCCAAGCCCTTTACCAGTTTCACTCCCGGTTCCTCCTCGCGCCTTTAGAGGAAACAGGTAAAACCCGGAGAACTGGGTCCCACCTTGCTGGCCGTTCTGAGCATGCGTGTGCCCAGCACTCTCGCGCAAGCGCAGTAACTTCGTTCTCCTAGCTGGTACTGCCCATTTCCAATATGGGGGAGCATTTGCTCAGGCTAATTTATCACCTTTCTTGTGGTCCCCCGCCCTCCGGTTCCTGTGGGAGAAGCCTCGCGAGATTGCCTACGGCAGTCCCCAGCGGCGCCATCTTTGTGCCTGGCGAGCTACGGCGCCCGACGGAAGCCCTAAAGCCGGCGGTAGCCCTAAAACTGGCGGCTAGCTTGCCAAATTCTCCCGTAGACCGGATCCAGGAAATACGAGGCGGGCCTCGGTGGGAGGGACGCACTGAGGGAGGAGGGAGGGAAGGGGGCGGCGGCGGCGGCGGCGGCGGCGGCTCACTCCGGATCCGGGCTCCGCGCGGCG
>NW_004955535.1:3547555-3636803 GCF_000276665.1 Chinchilla lanigera
CCCCCCACCCCCGCCCCCGCGGGAGCGGGCGACGGGCGTGAGCGCGAGGTGGCGGCAGCGGACGGGGAGCGGCGTCTACCGGGTGAGTGTCGGTGGGGAGGCCCGGCACCTGCCCGAGCCTGGGCGTCGTGGGTGTCCCGGGTTCGTTCTGGTGACCCCGCGTTCGGGTGGGTGCTTTTGTGCGCGACTGCTAGTGTCCAGGGGACTCGGCTCGGCCCGGAGCTGGGGTGGCCAGAACTGCGGGAACTGCGGGGCTGCCGGAGGGCTGCGCAGGGCCTGGCGCGCCCGCGCCCGCGCCCGCCCGGGACGCCCAGAGAGGCGGAGGGGAGAGGGAGTGGCTGGGGTGCGGGGTGCTTGCTGGCTTGGCATTCGCCCCTTGAGTGGAGGGGATGGTGCTTTTCCTCGCCTCTTCCTGGATATTGCGAAGAGTGAACCTTTGTGGACGGGCTCTACACCCCAGCAAGGTGTTCGAAAATGAGGACTGTCAGCACTAGGCTTGAGTCGGTGGAGAGTATTGAGACAGTGGGGAGGGTTAGTAGTTACAGTAGTAATTGTTGCAGAAGTGGTTTGCTAATAATTGTTGGTAGATGTTGAGTAAGGAGAAAATATTGTCTGCGTTCATTTAAAGATCACACAAACAGTCCTTTGAGGTCCGACAACGGGTTGGAGTTATTCCTGCTTGGAGTTGTATAGTTTAGCACCTTGCGCCTGCCCCTAAAGTACATAAAAGTAGGATGGGGGGGTGATGATGAGGTGGGGACAAGGTGAGGTATAAAGTAAGTTAGCTGCCTGTCAAATCAAAAAGTTCGTGGTGTTAATATGTTAAAATATAAAGCATTTTGTGTCTTCACTGAAACATAATTTATTGAAATTGTTTAGGAAAATTTGCTGATTTTGTTCAGTCTGGGGTTTTCAGTTTAGTGTGTTGCTCGGTGATGTTTACCTATCAGACAGTACTTTTGACATATATTTGCGTATGGTTTCTAAAAGAACAACAGATTGACAAACTGACCTTGCTTTGTGCACTTTCTCGTTTTGGGTGAATAGGAGAGTTTACTTTGCTTTAGGGATGATTTGTAGTAGTATACAAAAACATTGTAAGGAAAAATATTTTGGTCAAGAAAGGGCTTGTGAGATGAGAGTTTAGTTTTGCACAGTTTTAAGTTATAAAAGGCCATCATCATCCCTGGTGTTTTATGATGATGCCTCTTTGGGAACACTGGAATAATGCAAGCATATACATATACATAATTTTACATCAGTCTTTGATACGAGTTTTTACAACTTTAGGCATGCCCACTCTCTGCTGCCCTTTAACTGGCTTTTGAATCAAGGGAAAGTTAGACTTCAGTGAAGGTAGATGCTAAATATTGTATGTGATTTCCATCTTTACATCTGCCAGACTATAGGCTATGTTCAATCACCTTGAATTTTCTTCCTTATATTTATTTGACACCTTCTTTTCCTTAATTATAGGGCAGACGGTACAGTTTGTGTTGGAGCTGGCATTGGGTATATTCAGGCCGAGGACTTGGTGGGTAATGTGCATTTGCATTTAATCCTTACAGTAACCGTGTGCTAAAGATGTTATTCCTGTTGCACAGATGAAGACATCAATCTCTAGTATTCCGTAACTTACATAGCTGGTTAAATTGTAGATGTAGAACTCAAACTCCTGCGTCTGATTCGAGAGCATGTGTTCTTTCTGTTGTACTTTGCATAAGTTTATGTGCTGACTTACAAATTTTATAAAGATGAAATTTTTGTTACAAAGAAACCTTAGTTCTGTTGGTAATCTTGAGAGCTTTCACTGTCCTTGACTCAAGATAATCTCACAAATGTTTTTCTTTTCAAATGTGTCCATTTTGCAGCCAGAAGTAATATTTGAGCAAAATTCTGCTGATTTATAAAGATTCCTGAGAGCTGATAGTGACCTATCTGAAATTCAGACGTTTTCAGTAACTTTGCCTCCTGTTTTAGCATGCCCAAGATACTTAAAAAATGAAATGCTTTGTTTATTCAGATCCCGAACAGTATTTCAAATGACATTACTAAAATAAAGTAGCAACTATTTCTAGGCGTTTGAATTAGCTTTAAGAGAGTTTAGAGGTATACACGCACAAATCTCTACCTTCTCCAGCAAATGAAGTATTGACAACTGATTCTGGTTTTTTTCTTCTTAATGTAGTACAACGGTTTTGGATTCAAGTCATGGTTTGCAGAAAATATGGCAGTTATTGTGGGAAGCAGCATAATCCCTTATGTGGGTAGGGATTGAAAACCTTAGAAATGGTATCCCGGGCAAGATCTGAGATGTAAGTGAAACAGCAGGAACATTTTGCAGGTTGTCACTTTTTCTCCCACTGGTCTCTGCTGTGCTGTCGCTGGCTCTTATCTCTCTGCTCAAGAGAGAGGGCCCACATCTGGGTACGGTTCATCTGGAAGAACAGCTGTGGAAATTGGCAGGGTCGGGGGATACTGGTAGTGTTCATCTGCCAGCCAGGTCATTTAGTTAGATTTACCTGTGTGATTGTCTCTGGCTGGAAATGTTAGAAAAGCTGCGGTGAAGTTTGAGATTTGGTGCTCCATCTTTTAAGAAGTATATTGTTTGGGGCCCTTCAGAGAAGTATCCCTGTCTCATGGAAATGGAAAAAGAAAAAAAAGTTTGCATTTCTCAGTATGTGTCAGCATGCATGTGTGTGATATGGAGTGTGGGACTAATGTTTAAATAATCCCTGGAAGTGTTGACAAGCAATCTTTGGTCAGAATGAACAAGTTTTTAATTATAGTTATACTCCCAAGAAAGAGTTAAATATACTTTTGTGAAAGTAATTACTCATGATATTTGTGCTATTAGGATAAAAAAAAAACCCTGACAAATGATAATGTTACTGAATGCTTAGCAAGGAAATAAAAAAGCCTTTTCTAAAATGATTTCTATTGTCAGAAAAGACATCAGGAAATTGCCTTGTAATTATTAAGAAGTTTATTTTCATACATTCTGCATGATAAACCTCAAATTATTGCCATGGCCACAAATAACTTACTTGTCTTAAAGTGGAGTGGACCTGCTGAAATATTTCCAACTCTCAAACTGAACCCTAAATATTAAAGAACATTTCTTAGGGTTTAGTTCATTGACAGCTCTTATTACTTTTTTTGTCCAGCTCTCTAACATTCTACTTCCTTCACTGCTTAAAATTTCTCTCCTTATTTTCCTCCTTTTCTTTCTGACACTCTTCTTGCCATTACCTGAGTCCTTCCCTCAGTTCTCATTTTACACTGAAGTTTTTGCCAGGTGGATACTAGCAAAGAGAGCACCTTTAAAACTTCTCTAAGTCCATTCCCCTTCTGCAAATTTCTGTCCAGCAAGAGGTCAAGAGGGATGTGGATGGGATCCCTTAACCCAGCCCGTTCTTTCTTGAAAAGGAGAATGAGAATAACCAGAATGAAGGAGGCAGTGTCAAGACACTTGCTTTGGTTTCTCTTCTTCCCTCTCCTTGAGCATTAAAAAGAAAAGTTTGTAAAAGCCCTTGTGCTGCTGGAGCAGGCACTGTTTCTCTCTTCCTCTTCCTCAGCCCACTCCACTGACACACTTTTTCTTCTTTTCAGCTGCCATCCCACCCTTGTCTCCCAAGTAGGTTTTGCCTTCCTCTTTTCCATCTCCTCCCACCCTATCTCTGTCTTTTTGCCCTCCTTATGTCCTTTTCCTCCTGCTGGGGGAGGTTGAGGCTATGGTCCTAGGGAAGCACACACCCCCAGTTAGAGCAGGGAAGATTTCCTTTTTTTACTTCCAGAGTTCAAGGGGGTAGTTGCTTCCGAAGATGGAATGCTAAATGGGTTTTCTCACAGAAGTGTTGCCTGCACAGGTTTGTGTTTTGTCAATAATACTTCCGTAACCTTATGGATGTTCAGGCTTTTGTGGGCTGGATTGGAAGTCTAGTGCATTGACTAGTGTTTATGTGAAAGCCAAGACCTGAGGTTTATGGATGATTTTAAAAACCAACTTGTGTTCCAGAAGTTGTTGGAGGCTGCCTCCTTTTTTTTTAGTGAGTGAGATGATAGGTAGTTCATCCTTAGCTGTTCAAAATTAGGTTTGTTATGTGGATCAAATGGCTCTTCTGGGAAATACACTAAACTGGTAGGCATTTTACATTATCAATAAAGAATTTCTGTATTTAGGCATATGTTTTGAAATATAATTTTAGTCCATTTCAGCTTAATGTTTGTTGTTAATGCAGATCTTACACTGCTGTTGAAAGAACAGAGTTTTAGCTTATAAAAGGAATATCTTGTTCCCACAATTTCTTGCTGATGTTTTGAAACTTTTCAAAGGTATTGGACTTCTTACAGTTATTTTATCCTACTTTACTTAGTGGTAAACATGGACAGTGTCTTTGTTTTACCTGATTATTTGAAAATAAACTTTTATTAATCTGTTGACGTTACATACTGTCACCCCCATGGTGTTCACACAATTAAGTGAAAGATTTCAAAGTGATAAAAGCAAAGCCAAATGTATTTTAAATTTGTTCTCTATAATTGTGTTTAATCTTAGCTTAATTGAAGGAAATATTCCTAATAAAAGGCAAGATAGTTCATTTTTTCTTCTAACCACTGTTTTGTTTGAAAAAACATTGTACCAGTTTACCTAAGTCTTTATATACAGTGTGGTGATTAAAAACAAGGTCTCTAGGGGTAAAATGCTCAAATGTTCCAGTCTTCTGACATTAACTAGCTGTCTGTTCTTGGGCACATTGCTTAATCTCTGATCTGTTTCCTCATTTTTTGAAATAGGGATAATGTAATATCTACCTCATGTGAGCATTGAGTGAGCTAGAAGACGGATTGTATTTAAAATGTGGCTAGCAATAGTAAATGCCCCTCGAAACTTACTCTTATTACATTGTCATTGTCATTATCATTACTGTTGTTACTATTTCAGCTACCATGTGAAATAATACCCCTTCTTTGCTGCTGGTTCTTTCCTTGGTAGTAATTTCTTTCTTTTATTTTTTTTCATTTTTTTGAGACAGGTTCTCATATAGTTCAGGCTGGCCTTGAACTCACTGTGTAGCCCAGGCTGACTTCGATCTTGTGGTGATCCTCCTGCCTAGGGTTAGAATTACAGGCATGTGCCACCATGCCCAGTTCTTGCTAGTAATTTCTTAAAGGAAAAGTTATTGAGGCTGCCAGGGAGAATAGTATATTAACTGCTAGATATATCCACAGTTGGCCATAGTGAAAGAAATCTGTAGAATATTGTTATTTCAGTAGCACTATTCCTATCATGTTAGGTATAAAGATCTATGCCTCTTTGATGTATGAGCAAAACTGGGTTGAGTAACTCCTTTATTAAAATTTAATAGTCTTGGCATCTGTAAGGCTAGAGTCTATATAGAGGGAGCCTCAGTTTCTAAATACTAGTCTATAAAGACTTTAAATTCTTTTTTGAAATCACTTTCCTGCAGAAAAATAGTTGCATATGGTTTTCAAATTCCCAAGCCAACCCAACACACCTGAATTTGAATACTGATAGTACTATAAAAACTAACTTCTGTGTATAACAGTGTCTCAGCAAAACACACGCACGAAGGGCATCAGGTAATAAATGATGATTGCAGCCTTGCAGATGAATTTCTGCGTAGTCTTGGCAGGGATTCCCACATCTTAGGTGGAAAGTTTTCCTATCTGGGGAGGCTGAGGATACTGGGAGTATTGAGGGCTAGTCTCTAGGAGGCAGAGGCTGTTTTCCTGACTTAGCTTCTCAAAAGGCGGTACTGTAGAATACAGTGGTTAAGAGATGGACTGTGTACCCAGAGTGCTTGCCTTCAAATCTCTGTTCCATTACCAACGCCTCATCTGTAAAATGTAGGTAAAGGTAATGCCTGCCCTACAGTGTTCTTAGGAGTATTAAAAGTGTGAATATGTGTGAAGCACTTAAAATGTCCCCTGGCCCATAAGTGAGTGCGTAAGAAATGCTATGTATTTATTTTTATTAAGCTTCACTGTTTTAGAAACTCTAGAACACCCTTTTCTACTTGCTTGTCCACTGCCAACATCTGCTGTACTTAAGTAGGATTCTTCTTTTCACTTTCCACTAGGGAATCATTTCAGATTTTTCCTTTTCATTCCTGCCCTTTTTTGATGCTGATTTTGTTTTTTAATGTTAGAGAAAAAGGTAGCATTCAAAGCATCTTTTCTGTGAACCTGCGTCACCCCCAATTGAGCCTTGTGTGGGTGGAAATAAATTAGTTGATGATAGATACTGACTGCGGACATCTGATTGGCTCCAAATGTGTTTGGCAGTTTTTGCTAAGTCATTTATTTTTAAGTAAACTTTACTTTGAAATACTTTAGAATTAACAATTTCGGTATGTTACCATTACCTAAACAGCAGATTTTGTTTTATCACTTTCTTAGTTTTCTTATTGCAAAGACAAAATACCCACTTTCTTAGTTTTCTTATTGCAAAGACAAAATACCCAACACCCAGAGTTAAGGGAGGAAAGATTTATTTAGCTCACTGTTTGTAGAGGGTTCAGTTCATAGTTGGCTGGCCCCAAGGCAGGGTGGCATGGCAGAGAGACACTGAAGAGGTGAAACAGTTCATGGTGGGCAGAGGACAGCAGAGTAGTGAAGAAACAAAGCAGTAAGCTATGACAGCAGCCCCCTGTCCCTTATATTCTCTGTAGCCCTCACACCCAGGGAGAGCCTTTCCGTTATTCACTCCTGAACTATGCCAAACCAGTCAGTGGACTAATTTAGTAATCACACACCCATAGTCCGAGCATCACATACTCTAGATCCAGCCACCTTTGAAAAGCCCTACCTGTGACCACATGAGGCTTTGGGGAGCCATCTAGACCCAAACCATAACAGTCACTGTCCCACTAATGTCCGTTTTCTGTTCCAGACGTCACGTTACATTTAGTCACAAAGTATTTTCCTTTATTCTTGTTTATATTATTGTGATCTCTAGTTCTTTAGTGAATACATTTCTGTGGCTATAAATCCATTTTCTGATTTACTTTTCAGTTTTCTGTAGTCCTCAAAATCCAGGTGTTTCCTTTAGGGGTGGCAAGGGCAGGGACTCATCTTGGTGCTGAACTTTGTAGTTTGAAATAAAAAGAGAATCCTATGATAGTGGAAAGAAGCCTATGGTTTTGAGGTTTAGACTAAAACTTTTCTCTAATTTAAAAACTTTCCACAGGACTAAATGAGTTTTTATGTATTGTTCACTTTTGATGGATTTAACTTCAAAATGAAAAGACATGCTTTTGAATTTTTTCTTTTTTTTTTTTGAGACAGGGTCTCATTATGTAGTTCAGGCTGGGCTTGAACTCACTCCTGAGTGCTGGGATTACAGGCCTGTGCTACCACATGTGGCTTTCTTTTGAAATGTTAAACATACTTCTTTCTTTGGATATAGAAATAAATTGTGATTAATTGGAAAGGTTAGGTTTTTAGGTCTTAAAATTGATTTAATGAGAAACTAGCATTAAGTTAGTATAATAATTTAATATCAATAATTTAGCACATTTGTTTATATGAACTTTTAAAAATATTCTTGGTTCCATATTGTGGCTATGATTGATGTTTAAAAGTCATTTTCTTGGATACCAAGAAACCATATGGAGCGGGTGCGTTGTTCTAAATTATTACACATACTTTAAATTGGATGTCGAAGTGTTGATTTAGTGTTCACAGAAAGTTATCTGTTAGACTGCACATCATGAACTTTACTTTCAAAGGTCTTATCTTTTCTGCCACAGAAATAACTTTTGGCTATTAGTCATGCATGGCACAGATACTAATTTTGAGTTGTTTGGATGAAAATGTTTCAGTTGAACATGGTGTGCATTGAGGGACCCTGCCAATAAACAAACTCTCCTGGTGGGTGGAAATCCCCTGGAACTTAGAAAATTGGAAGGGGGTGAACCTAATTAAATAACTTTGTTTATACTTATTCAGAACTTTTTATGACTTTGGACAAATCATCCAACTTCAAAGGAACTTTGTTTCTTTATTTGTAAAAGTAGAGGGTTTGGTTAGATGTGTCAGTCTTTTCATTAGTCAATTTCTAACTGTCTTAACAAAAACTTGGCAGATCAGGTTGCTTGTGTTAGATCATTATAAATCAACACTTGTCGCTAAAGCTAGATGTGTCAATTTCTCCTATTGGATTCAAATAATTTCAGACTACTAGTGAAATGAAAGGAAACTGCTGAAAAGAAGAGAACAACTGGGATGAGGGAAAAGAAAAGAAAGAAGGCGAAAAATATGTATACATGTATACACAGGATAGCTAACATAGTTGTACTACTGACTTCTATTGCTCTGTTGAAAGGAACAGTTACTGTTTAAGTATTTGATCAACCTTACATGTCTATATTTGTTTCTCTGGGTAACCAATTTGAAGATAACAATATGTAATACAACAACCATTGTTAATTTCCTATTACCTTGTCTGAAATTCTGTATTGTTTGTATTGTTTTTGTGTTATTTTCTAAATGTATGTGTGTTTGTTAATATGTTTTTCGTTCTTTTATCTTTAAAAAAAATTCGGACCACTATTAGTGTAAGTTTGAGAGTCACTAGTTGGTTTGATACCTCCATGAATATTTTTAGTAATTAGCATATTGCTTTTAAAACAGTTGACTTTTGTGCATTGACTTGAAGCAATGCTCTTCAGACTTTTTTGCTCTCATGTTACCTAAACAATTGTGAAAAGTGTATTCCTCCACATTTAAAAAGAACCAAACAGCCATTTACTGAGCTTTAACTTAAAGTACACATTATCAGTTATGAACAGTCTGGTGAATTGTCACCAACTAAGCATATGTGTGTACCAGAAACCATTTCAAGAAATTGAATATCATCAGCACCTGAGAAGTCCTGTTCACCGCCCCGTCACCCAGCCATTTTTTTAACACCATAGATTAGTTATGCCTCCTTTTATACTTTATGTAAATGGAATCCTATTCAGCTCTTTTGTGTCTTTTGGGTCTGACCTTTGTGCAAAATAGTGAATGAGATGTACCTATATTGTGTGTAGTTGTAGATTATTCATTCTCTTTACTTACAATATTCCATTACACAGATATGTCACTATATGCACACAGTTGATGGATATTATTGTTGAAGTAGTTCTCAGTTTTAGGAGAATGCATTTGTGACCTTGGAATAGAAAATGATTTCTTAAACAAGACTTAACAGCTATAATTATTTCCCTTAGTGTTCAGATTTGAGGAGTGGAAGGGTGAGTTTATTGAGACACGAGCATTTAGAAAGTTTTTTAAAATGTCACTATATAGTTAAAAAATTTTAATCTTTAAATATCAAGAAGAGCCAGTATTTGTAGGTAAATGTTCCAGGTAGACGTTTGTGCTCTCGTAACTATTTTGAGTAGAATTCCTTAAAAAATATGCCATGTACTTCCTTGCCTTTTTTGACTTGCTGATTTGTAGGAGTTCTTTATTATACACTGGAAATGAGCCTTTGCTCATTGCAAATAATTCTCTTCTTGTGAGGCATGCTACTTAAGTTTTGATTGTCTTTTTATAAACTACAAATAATGTAGTCAATATTTTCTTGTATATTTTAGCTAGATAATCAGGTTCAGTTTAAAATAGCATTTCTTATCCCATGGTCTTTTTGTTTGTTTGTTTTGTTTTGTTTTTTGTTTTTTTCCAGTACCGGGAATCGAACTCACGACCTTGCGCTCGCCAGGCAGGCACTGCGCCGCTGAGCTAAATCCCCAGCCCTTATCCCATGGTCTTCAAGATATTTTATCTTATCTTCCAGAAGCCTGAAAATTATTTTTTTTTTGTATCTTGTGAGGTAGGGAACATACTACTTTATGTTTTTCTAGTTTTTTTCTAAATAGATAATGTAATTGTCCCAGCACACTGTCTTTTTCTTACTATTGTGAAGAATCAAATGTCCATAACTGCTTGTTTCCTTTCTCTCTGTTCTGTTCTAGTGGTCTGTCCTTGTCCTGATACCATGTTGTCTTGTTTATTAATAGCTTTATAATAAGGCTCGATAGTCAGTAGAACAATTTCTACCATCTCCTTTGAGAACACCTTGGCTATTCTTGACCCTTTGCATAGGTATATAAATTTTAGTATCATCTTGACATTTTCCACACACAAATACATAAAAATCCATTGTTCTGATTGAAATTTTGTGGGATCTATAGAGCAATTTGGGGGAGAATTGGCATCTTTATAATTGTTTTCTGCTTTTGTGAATAGGATATACTAATCCATTTGTTTAGGCCCTCATTAATTTTTGTTTGTAAATTTCTCCAGAAAGTCACTCTTAACTTTGGAGTTTTATTCTTAGATACTTGATTTTTGGTGTTGTTGCTGTTGTTTTTGTTTTTCTTCCGGTACCAGGAATCAAACTCACAACCTTGTGCCTGCCAGGCAGGCCCTGTGCCACTGAGCTAAATCCCCAGCCCCGATGTTTTTTGATATTATACAAATTTATAGACTTATTTCTATTTTTGTGTTGATCTTGTATATAGCATTCATGCTAAGCTTTTATTACTTTTGGTAGTTATCTTTAGAATCTTCTATTATATAGTTCATCTTATCTACAGATGAAGAAAATTTATTTCTTTCAGATCCTTTATACTGTGTGTGTGTGTGTAGTACTGGACATATGAACCCAGGGCCTTACACTGAGCTACCTCCCCATCCCTTTTTAAATTTTTTTCTTTTGAGACAGGGTCTCACTGAGTCTCTAAGTAGCCTAAGATGGGCTCAAACTTGGAATCCTCCTGCCCCAGCCTCCCAGAGTGCTGGGATTATGGGCATGCACCATATGCCCAGCCCAAATCCTTATACTTTTCTTTGATTCTTTTCTTACTACTGTGCTGACTAGTACTTTGATTATAAAATTGAATAGAAATAGTATTAGTGGGCATCTTTGTTGTTCTCTTCTTCAGAGGAAAACTTCCAGCATTTCTCCACAAAATAGAATATTTGCTTTAATGTTTTCATAGATACTATAAGATTAAGGAAGTTTTATTCTGTTCTCATTTTGCTAAGAGCTTATATCATAAATGGATATTAAATTTTATAATTTGCCTTTCCTAATGTTAAATAACTAGGTGATTTTGTTCCTCGTCAAATGATATTGGTTTCCTGTTGCTAAATGAACTTTGCATTCTTTTATTTTACTTTGGAATTTTAGATCTCTTTCACTAGTGAGTTTGGCCTCTAATATTTTTTTGTCTGACCTTGTCAAGTTTCTTTTTTTTTTTTTTTCTTCAAGACAGGCTCTCACTATGTAGTTCAGACTGGCCTTGAATGCACTATGTATCTCAGACTGGCCTAGAACTCAGAGCAGTCCTTCTGCCTCAGCCTGCTGAGTGCTGGGATTACAGTTGTGCACCACCATGCCAGGCCCTTGTCAAGTTTTGGTAACCTTATTATACCTGTCTTTAATTTTCTGGAAGAGTTTATATTAAAATTGGCTTTAAGCCCAGTGCAGTGGTACAAGTCTGAAATCTCAGTACTCTGGGAGGCTGAGGCAGGAGGATCACAAGTTCAAACTCAGCTTTGGGAACATAGCAACTGAGCAAGACCTTGTTTCAAAACAAAAGGGCTAGGGATGTAGCTTAGTGTAGAGGCCCTGGTTTCAATCCCGAGTACTGTGTTGGGGGGGGGTGTCTTTAAATGTATGATAGAATTCAGCAGTGAAGAGTTTTCTTTATGGGAAAACTTTTAACTACAGGTTAAGTTTTTAAAAAAAGAGTATTCATCAGTCTCATTTCTTCTTATGAGCATTTTGGTAAATAGTGGTACCTCGGTTCAAGAATACTTTTGTTTGCAAACAGTTTGGTTTCAAAACATAAGTGTTTAGCACAATTTTGTTTTGTTTGCAAACTCTGTATCAGGTGACAAACACGATGGAGGCCATCTTTCCCACACAAACATGAATGTGGCCATCTTTTCCAAACTCTTTGAAGAAATTAAGTTCATGAACTGAGGCACCACTGTATATTGTTACAAATATTTGTCTATTTCATTTTAACTTTTAAATGTATTGGCATTATATTTAGACACTTATCACTGAATGTCAGCAGAATCCTTAATGATGATATCCCCATTTATTTATACAATTCATCTATCTTAAATGTCCAGTTCAGTTTTTAATATGACATTTCCAGCACCCTGAAAAGAATCACTTCATTAATTAGCAATCATTCTCATCTCTTCCTCTCCAGGTCAGCCTTAGGCAGTCACAGATCTTTTTGTATCTATACATTTGCCTACTCTGAAAATTTTATATAAATGGTGTTATGCAATATGTAGTCTTTTGTAGGCAAGCCTCTTTCACTTAGCATAATATTTTCAAGGTTCTCCTGCATTGCAGTGTGCATCAGTACTTCCTGTATTTATATTGGCAAATCATATTCTGTTTACATATACCATATTTTATTTATTCATCAGTTGATGGACATTTGGGGTTGGTTTTTTTTTTTTTTTTTTTGACTAATATGGATAATGCTGCCACATACATTTATGTACAAGGTTTTTTCAGATATTTCTTTTCATTTCTCTTGGCCCTTTTAAATTCTTGGTACTAGATATATGCATCTTTTTCCCCTGTCTTTTTAATGAGTAATTTCACTAGAGGTTTAGTAGTTGTAGTGGTTTTTCCAAAAACTTTGTTGATTCATCCTTCTATATGCATATTTTTTTATTTTGTTAATATCTGTGTTTATACTTAGTTTTTCTTCTTTAGGAATTATTTTGCTTTTCTTTCTCTAACTTCTTGAGATGGGGAGATAGATATTAATTCGCACCTTTATTTACTTCCTAACATGTATTTATGTATTAATGTATTTATTTATTTATTTTTGTTACTGAGAATCGAACTCACAACCTCACGCTTGCCGGACAAGCACTGTGCCCCTGAGCTAATGCATTTAAAACTACACATTTGTTCCATTTTTACCTGTGTCCTGTAATTTTTGATATGTAATATTTTCATTATTAATTTCACAGTATTTTCTAATTTCCATTGTGATTTTTTTGATCCATGAGTTAGTTAAAAGTGTATTTCTTAATTTCCAGTAATGATAATTTTCTATGTATTTTTTTTGTAATTGCTTTGTTGCTTTTATCACATTTTCCATAGAGAACATATTTTGAGTGATTGAAATCTTTTACAATTTCTTAAGCCCTAACTTTTGGCTGAGCATGTGGTCAGTTTTTATAAATATTTAAGCACTTGTAAAACATATATTCTCCAACTTTTAGAAACAGCATTCTCTTTATGCCATTGATAAAACTTGTTAAATGTATCATATTTCTGAAAGTACTGATTTTGGTGTTCCACTTATCTTTCAGCTATTGAGAGAGTGATTGTAAAATATGCCAGTACAGTATTGATTTGACATACTATATATCTATTTCTTCTCGTAATTTTGTCAACTTTTGCTTTAAATATAATTTGAAGCCGTACTGTCAATCTCATGCAAATTTAGTCTATTCTGGTGAATTAAACCTCTTGTCATTGTGGAGTGACTCTTTTAAACTTTAGTGATGCTTTGTTTATTTTATCTGAAACTAGTATAGCTATGCCATCTTCATTTTGGCTGTTTGCATTGTGCATACCTTTCTATTTTAACCTTTTTTTCTTATGTTCTCATTGGGTCTCTTGATAACAGCAAACATTTGCCAGTTTGTTTTTGTTAATCTAGTCTGATAGTTATTCTCTTGTGGAATATTTAATCCATTTACATTTAAATGAAATTTAATATAATTACTGGTATTTGCAGATTTATAGCATTACATTTTTGTTCTGTTAGCTCTGTTTCTTTTTCTTACTTTTTCTCATCCTTTGATTTATTTTTATAACAAATCATTAACATGGTACTAGTTCAGTTATATTTGTGTATTATTAGTTGAGATACCTCGTACTCATTTTTCGTTCTTTTTATGATTACCCTACTGTTTCTATAATGTATTTTTTACTTATCAAAGCAAGTTGTTACGTGATACTTTTACCTTTCTCCTGATTGAAGAAAATACATTAAAACGGTTTATCTACCTCCTGGCACTCATGCTGCTGTTGTCCTGTAATTTAATCTGCTCTCTATATTTTAATCTCCACAAGACTTTTAAAAATTAATTTTATTGGTACATTTTAGATTTATATAATGATCGCATTCATCATAGGGACTTTTACCTGTACATGATACATCTTGATTCTTTTTTTTTCTGTTCCTCTCCCCTCCCTTCAACCTCTCTTTCCCTTGTTATTTACAAGTTTTGTTTCCATTTTTTCCTTCTGTTCTCTGTTTTTTCCTTTCCCTTCTTTCCTTTCTCCCTCCCTACTCCCTAGTTCCCCTTCCCATTTGAACATTTTCTTCCTATTTCACAATATCTATTATACATTTTGGTCCTTGTTTACACTTTCGGTTACTCATATCAGAGAAACTATGGGATATTGGAACATGTGTGTCTGATTTATTTCACTTAATAAGAGTATGGTCTCAAGATGCATCCATTTACCTAGAAATGCCTCGAGTTTATCCTTGTTTAAGGCAGAACAGTACTCCATTGTATAAAGAAACCACATCTTTATCTATTCTCTGGTTGTCAGTGTTCCTTTAAATTTTTTTCACATGCTTGTTTACACTTTCATGGTTCTTCTCCATTCCTCTCTGCATCTGAGACATTCTGTTTTGGGTTAGTTCTCTTTTGCCTTTAGATTTCTTGATGAGTGTCCACTGGATGTAAACTCTGTTTTTATTTGTATTTAAGTTACATTCTTGAAGGATATTTTTTGTCCACTGCACTACTGGGTTGGCAGTATTTTCTCCTTGAAGATACATAATCTTTGAGCTTTTATTTTTCTTGTTGCGAATTAATCTATCAGTTTACCTTTTTAATTCCTTGAAAGTAATATTTTACTCCCTGAGAATGCTTTTGAATTCCCTTTGTTGATTTTCAGCTAGGTGTTAATTGAGAATGTTGTTGATGGTTTGACATCTTACATCATTTTTGGAAAATTTTCAGACATGCAAATATTGTCTCTGCCCCATTTTGTGTCTCTTTTCCTTTTGGGATTCCAATTAATGGTTGGATATTAGACCATTTCATTGGTTCACTGTCTCCACTGCCTCTATCAGCTGTTAAATCTGTTTTATCAGTTAATTTTAATTTTTGCATTTTTAGTAACAGAATTAGTCTATTCCTTTTAAAAACCTGTATGTGCTGTATAACAATGTTTCTGTCTTTAATGGACTGCATATATGATGGAGGTCCCATAAGATTATATTACCTAGTGATGCCACAGCCCTCTTACTTTGCACACTCTCTGATGTTTGCACGCTGATGTGTTTCTAAGCACATAACCTTAGAATTGAGTGATGCACACCTGTACTTTATCACTTTTTATGGTTTCTAGTTTGTTGCTGAGATTTTTTAAGTTTGGCTTTTTGCTTCTTGAACATGGTGACCATAATGTAAGACCTATGCCTGATAATTCCAATACTTGGAGTCCCTGTGAACCTGTTTTTGTTGTTACCATGGCTTTTGGTCTCCTTGTATGCCTAGTTTTCTTTAATTGTATGCTATTTGCAAAATCATTTGATAAATTGTTTGAGACCAAAGATTAAGTATTTCACAAAGGAGAGAGAGGGAGAGACGAAGAGAGGGAGATAGGTATGTGTGTTCTGCTTGAGAGAATCCAAGATTACTTAAATCTCAGCTTTTGAGATTTTCTTGGGTGAACTAGATGACTCAAGGCCGTGTTATATTCAGTATGTGGAGTAATTTCTGGTTTACCCCAATTTCTAAGATGCAACCCTTCAGGGTCCCAATCTGAAGGTGAAGAAAGAGGCTTTTTTCCTTTTTGCCCCTTTTGTTTATTAGGCTATCACATGACTTAAACTCTAGCTGCTTCTTCCGGATTGCTGGACTCACTTTTCCGAATTCCTGTCCCTTAGTGGATCTCAAAACACTGTCCTGTGAGCTCTTTGACCTGTTCAGGACCGACATTTCTTCTGTTTTGCCCAACTGTATTACTGGTCTTCAGTAAGAGTTAATTTAAATTGCCAAATGTTCTATAACACAGTAAGAGTGGCTTCTTGTCGGGTCTTCACAGGCAGAATTTACTTACAAATACCAGTGACTTGGTCACTTTTATCTAAACTTTAGACTTATTCCCTAGTTCTGTGTAAACTTTGTTTTAAATCTCTGTACTCATTTAGATTATTATGTGTATTTTTTAATTAAAAGCTTATTCTTTCTCTTTCTCTCCCTCTCTCTCCCCTCCCTTCCTCCTTCTGTCTGTATAAGCATAAGTGGGAAGAAATTGCTCAAAAGGATAAAAGGAACTAGGATGGGTGAAAGGAGAAAAGACAGTATGGAAAAGGGAAAAATGCAAGTCAGTGACACTATTAGTGTCTCTTAGTTCATTAAAAAGGCAGGTTTGTGCTAGTATTGATTGGAGAAATTTGTATGCCCATATCCTGTACCCTGAGCAACTGCTTTAAAGATAACAACATGTAATGTATTAGCTCATGTTATTCTCCTATTATTTTGTTAGGAAATTTTGTTTTACCTTTTTTTCCATTAAATAAAAAGTAAGTAAATTATTTCTTGACTACTTGGCAACACTGAGTCTCTTCTGCCTTGGCCAATTTCTACACTTGACAGTGGATGATTTTATCATGTTTAGATTTCAGCTAAGCATAGTGTTCATGACTCTGAGAATATGAAATCTCACTTAATTGCTATTTAAATTTATATACATATTACCAAATTGTTTCCCTTTCATAGAAAACGATACTTTCCTAGTTACTCTTTTACCATCACAACTTGTGTCTCAGTGTACCTGTCTCAGTGTACCTCTGTGTGGATATATCTGTTCTTTGAAAATAGAAAAAAGAGGCTGGTATGAGATTGTGAAGTTTGCCACCATATGAGTCTCAACCTAATGAATAAATGTGTTGCATTGCCAATTTATTAACTTTTTCTTCTATGTAAATGAATTCCCATGGCAGACTTTGAGGTAACTGTGGGATAATTAGGTCTGGTATTAAGGAGAGGATTAGGAAACAAGGTCTAGGAGAAGTTAAGTAATTTGCCTGTGATCCCACACCTGGTGGATAATGTGTGTTGTCTATTATTATAGCACATTTTATTTCAGTTATTATGGCTTATAGGTGTTTGCTGACTTCCAGTTTTGTCACTTTATGCTTTCTTCTTTCTGTAAACCATGTATCATGACTCAGTGACTCATATGCTAAGGATAGAAGCAACTGGGAGATTGTCCTTCATTTGCCATCCTCATTGCCCCCCACCTCACCCCATTTCTAGAATATGATCCCACTGGCTCTGAAATCTGCAACTGTGCCCTGTGGGAAAGCTTGACGTGTCACTGGTCCTCTCACCCCCCATGTGCAGTCCCTTTTCCTCTTTACATGTGCCTCTGTTTTTGCAGTTCTAAGAAAGTTGCTTCCTTCCTTTGCTCTTTGTTGTCACTCTTATGATTAAACTCAAACTTCGCTACTCTTCCAGTTCCCTGGATATCATCTGTAAGGCTTCCTTATTTTGCTTCATCCAATGCTCCCAGTGAAATTTTAGCAAAAATCTTGTTTGTTTTATCCTTTTCGGTCCTAGGGAGGGCAAAAGCTAACCTGCCTCAGTCTCCTTTCCCAGCTATAAAGTCAGTGCTCTGGTGCTTGTGGTGCCTCTGCTTCTGAGTGTTCCATGTATCTTGTTCTCAACATCCTTGCTACTACTCCCTTTGAACAGTTACCTTACTCTTACATTAGACTTGTGAAAATAAATGGGGCTGTTTATTTGTAGCATTTTCAGTCATGTGTTCAGGCACTGTGTGTTTTAGGGTATGAAGATACTGCCTCCTCAAATTTAGGATTACTCCATTTTCACCTGAGAACTATTTTTTGTTTATTCCTATCTAAAGAATCTTTTCTGGAAGGTTCATACATTAGGTTTCTCCCTTGTCCCACTCATGAATCTGTTTTGCTTTAACATGTTGATAGAACTGTTTGTTGACTGACGTGAAAATCTTTTGAATTTCCTCATTGAAGACATTTGCATTTTCCATTTATTTATTTTTTATTTTTCAGACAGCGTCTCGCTAAGTCAGGCTGGTCTTGAACTCACTGTGTAGTCCAGTTTGGCCTGGAACTCAAAGCAATCCTCCTGCCTCAACTTCCCGAGTGCTGGGATTATAGGCATGTGCCACCATGCCCCGAAATGTCTTTTTATTTTCTAAGCCTCTGTCTTTTCTGTTGTTGACTTTGTTTTTGTTCAGTACTTGTTTTACCGAACCCATATTTCCTTTCTTACAACTTCATTCTCATCACAATACAGAGTATACATTTTTACCAGTTCAAGAGAAGCTTCAGGATTGGATATGGGCGTCATACTTCTGTCTTTATCACTTTCGTTCTAATGTGCTAGGGATGGAACCCAGGACATTGTGCTGCTAGGCAAATGCTCTACTCTTGAGGTCAGCCTTTCTAGCTGCTTTTGTTTTACTGTCTGTGCCAAATAATTAACCTTTAAAGTATTATTTTTAATATATTACCTTTTTCTTCTTAAAGTCAACTCCTAGTTGATATTATTTGGTTTGTTGTTTGTTTGTTTATTGGTACTTGGGATTAAACCCCAGGGCCTTTGCACTGAGCAACATCCTAGTTCTTTTTCAGTTTTTATTTTGAGGCAGGGTCTTGTTAAGTCACTCATTTGCCCAAACAGGGCTCAAACTTGTGGTCCTCCTGCCTCAGCCTCCCAGCGTGCTGGGATTATAGGCTTGTATCACCATTCCTGGCAGATACTTTATTTTTAATTTTATTTGTGAGCATCTGCAACCATATACAAATAAAAAATTCAGTGAACTTCTAATGGATGCCATAGTATTAGCATTTTACCATACTCATTTCATCTCTCTTGTCATATTTTTCCAAGAATTTAAACCATACCTAAAGCATAGTTGACCCCTAAAGTAACATGCCTCTAAAACAGTACACTTTCTTACATAACTACCATGTCATTATAGACAACATACCTAATAATAATTCCTTAATAGCATAGATAATACTTAGTCCATGCTTAATTTTCTTAAGTTTTTCTCAATTTACTTGTACTATTTAAAAGCCCCTTTTGCCCTTATTCATGCACAGAATGTCCTTTTTTCCTCTGTCTGTCTGTCTGTTTTGTTTTTCTTTTTGCTGTTTGAGACAGGGCCTTGCTCTGCAGTTTAGTCTGGCCTTAAACTCACAAAGTAGACTAGGTGGGCCTCAAACATATGGAGATCCATCTATCTCAGCCTCCATAGCACTGGGGTTACAGGTGTTTGCCACCACGCCTGGCTTCTTTGTATTTCATAAGGGCTGGACATTAGATTTATAGACGCAGTTAGGTTCAAATTATATTTTTTGGAGGGGTGAGCAAAAGTTCTTGCTGTCGCTTCATATTACATCACAGCTGGAAGCACATGATGTCGGTCGGTTCACTGTAAGTGTTTCTGTGATTCATTAGAAGGTTGTGGTGGACAGCTGGATATTTTCATGAAGCCCACCTTTTTACCCAGTGCTTTTGTCATCCATTGATTATTAGTATGTGATATATTATTTATTTATTTAAATGTTGCAAAATTATAATTTTTCTAATTTGGTCACTTATGCCATCAGCTGAAATTTTTGTATATGGAAGAACTTTTTCCTCATTTACTAGCGCTGTTTGGGTAAGCTGTAATATCTAGCTGGTTCTTGAGTTTTAAAACTCCTCTAATTGAGCTGAAGACTATGCCTTTCTCTTTAACAAATACTTTTATTATTTAATTAAGGTTTATGATAATATAATTTTCTTTTTGTTGAAGTTCAAGTCATTCTTGAATAGTGGGTTAGTGATTTCATGGGCTAGAGTATTGCTTGGGTCTCTGAGTCCTGAATAAACTGTTCTGATTCTCTTAAAGAGGCATAGGGTGGCAGAGAAAGCAGGAAGACTGTATACCTCTTTCCCTACTGCACTGTTGCTGTGAGGGTGTGGCGTTTGCGTGAGGTGTGGGAACTTAAAAAGTCCTCTCCTTCACCAGAGACTAAATATTCTCATTATGGAGTCATTTAAATTTTAAAGACCTATGGCCCTTAAAAGGGCCCCAGCACAGTTTTGTAATCAAACTCATTACATTTTAATGACCAGTATATCTTGGGAAGCTGCAGGAACCCCTGATGATCTGTAACTACAGCTCCTCTTGCTAGCTTTTTCTGAAGCCAGAATCTCTGCAAAGCTTTTTGTGCCCTCTGTCCTTTGGAGCTCTGCCTTAGGCTAGAGGTGCTGGAGTGGGGAGTGTGGTGGCTCTGACAGCCAGGAGAACTTTCTCTTAGCATTGATAGAACATAAAGTTCATTCATTGACATTTCATTTAGTGAAATGACTGCTTGCATTTTCATGACCTTTTATTTGTATGCTACATCACTTTCTCATGCTGTCATCTTTAAAGTTTTCAGTTTGAATCTTACCTTTTTGGCCTTCGTTTTTTTTTTTTTTTAGGACAGTATCTTCAACCTTCAAGTTGTCACAGTGAATTGTAGTGTGTCAGACTACACAGGGTGTCTCAGTTGAAATTTCAATTGAAAAATTGGAGGTAAGGAGAGTATGTATATCTTTTAAAAATGACTGTATCACTGTTAACATGTTTTATGTTTATAACCCTTTCCATATGTGATTCCCTATCCTTTGTGCACTCAAGAACAAGGGTTTTTTAAAAAAGATGTTCAGGGAATTCATGTGTTTAGATCAGGACAGAAACAGCTACCGTTGGCAGCAGTAAAAAGCACAATTTCTTCGAACAGTTAATTTGCTTTTAGAAGCTTCATCAGCACTGGAGGGATAATGTGGCAGTTGATTTTGAATAAAAGGGGCCAGTCTTGCCCAAGGCCTAGATCCCCATTGGTGGTAGCTGGTGGAGCTCGGAAAACCTGTCCCAGAAAATACCTAGATATGTGTGGACATCCAGATCTTCGAGCTTCCTAGTCTTTATTGTAATTTTTAAATTCTCAAATCTGTGTTCCAGAACTGACTTGAACAGGTGGTAAATTTAGTATTACTATGAAAAAATAAGGATATCTTTTTTTAAAATAGTATTATAGCTATGATTGCTGCTTTGAGCGACTGGATAGATCTGTATCAAGAAAGACTATGTAATAATAACAGTTTTGATTTCTAGATAGTTTTTCTTACTATCTTATGAAAATATTCCTGCTCATTTTAACACCTGTTTCCTAGTATAATAATATACATGGGATGGGTTGTGAATTAAACACGGGACAAGATGTTATGAGGCCTGTTTAATCATTTTGTCTTTTTAACAGGTTTTCAGACCTCTCTAGCCTCCAGTTATCTTTTTGTGTAAAATAAGTTTGTATTGGGGTTGGGCTCAGGCTTTCTCAGTGTCAGCACTATTGACACCTTGAGCCAGATGATTCTTTGTCAGGTGCTGTCCTATGCACTGTGGGAAGTCTATCCCTGACCATATGAAGTCTATCTGCTCACCAGATGTCAATAGCACCCCTCTCCAGGGTGACAACCAAAAGTTCCAGATACACAGAGCCAAATTGCCCCAAATTGAGAACCACTGGGTTAGATGACGTGTTACGCTTCCTTCCACCTTTGTAATTCTATTTTTATTTGAAACAAGCCCAAACGTATTCTTTGCAGTCTGTCTTAGATTTTATGTTTTCCATGAAGTTTTCCTTACCTCTCTCTTTTTGTCCTACTGTAATTGTTTCTTTTTCTGACTACATATAATAGAGTTTAACTGCACGCTATTGTAATTGCCAGTGTATTTCTCACTTTAAGTGCATGGGCCTTCTGTATCTCTAAGTTCAGATTTTATTAAATGAATGAACAGTGGATTTAGGAATATCATCAGCTTAGAAATTGGGAAATCATATTAAGTGGCATTTTTGTTAATCTTTCAAACCTTATTGTTACAAAATTTCAATGGAACATGAGTTTCTGAGTTAATGAGACCAATTCCTCATTTTAAAAATATTTTAGACATATTAGCAGACAAGAGCCTCCTGTATGTATGTGAAAGAGCTACATGAACATAGCAGGGGCATTTGAGGAAAATCCACACAAAATTCATATCACGAAGAATTAAGCTTTTTTAGTGTTTGACAGGTTTTTCAAATAATTCCATTTTTATTAATCAATTAAGCTTTCTTTTTACGATCAGAAAAGTAAACAGGAAAGGTAATAAATATTTTTCTTACATAACCTAAAATACCTCACAGTATTCTAAATCAGTGTTTCTTAAGTAACCCAGAATAAGAAATACATTTCAATTATGATCTAGTACATATGCATATACCTGAAACATTTTTTTGGATTAGTATTTATTATTACTACATATGAAACACTTTGGTGTTTTTTAAAAACACTATTAAGCAATAAAATGTGGAGAAGATCCATTTCTGGCATATGTAACTACTAGGTTGTACAAGCTTTGGTTTTTTTTTGTCTCTTTGAGACAGGGTCTCGCTATGGAGTTCAGGCTGGCCTTGAACTCACTTTGTAGCCCAGGCTAGTCTCAAACTCACAGTGATCCTCCTGCCTCAGCCTCCTGAGTGCTGGGATTACAGGCGTGCACCAACACACCTGGCTAGCTTTGTTTTTAAATAATGACACATAGGCATTGATCCAGCAAAGATTTTTGGAACACTTCAACCAGGGCAAATTAGATTTCCAGTTATTTTAAAGTCTTATATTTTGTCATTTATACTGATTTAGTATGTATAAGGCACTTGTTTATTTCTTGTCCTTAAGATTTATATTCATAAAACCGAGAATAAAAAATTAACAGGTACTGTAAGTGGTAATAAACACACAGTAACTTTTATAGGCAGAAAGCGAGAAAGCTGTACTGATTGAAGTTCCTTGTAGAAGGTTAACATGATTGGGGTAGATTTTACATTGTCCTATCAGACAGTGGAAAAACTATTACCTACGGTAGAAATAGCATTCAAGAAAGTACACAATATTTCCTGCTCATACTTGTTCATTTTTCGGACAGTATTGTAGAAGTAACTGAGAAATTAAAGAAGAAAAAGTATGGTAAAGTGCTGAAAATATATGCTATAAATAGAGTATGTTATTTTAGCTCTACTGTGCTTGTAAAATGCAGTTTATTGAGATTAATTAGAAACTTATATGATGATGGCTCTGGTATAAACCAGTATTTGCCCTAAATTATAATATTAATATTGAACTACTAGGTTTATTGCGAATGCATATTGCAGATAATCTCTAAATGATTGAAAGAGTGCTCATCTATCAAAATAAGTGAATAAGGTTACTATTCTATGTATACATTTCTCTTCATGGAATAGCAGTGGTTTGTAGAGTAGTCAGCATTTTTTAAAAAATGTTATATACTATTTCAGCTATGCAATTAAAAATGACGTGCCTATGTCACAGGCTGAGGCTTAATCCTTTTTTTTCTAAATAGAATGAGAAGTACAGGATGGTAAGTTACAGCCAGGTAAACCACAAAAACCTTAAGAAAATATGCAGTGGACTACATTTTTGTCTGTTTGAGCTGTGGCTTCTTTCTGTAGAATAATGTAGAATTTAATTACCATCTTAGCCTGTTACTTTCTCATCACTGATACACAGTACTCAATACCCATAATTTAAAGGAGGAGGCGTCTATTTTGGCTTATAATTTCAGAGGTGTCAGCCTATGTGTGGTCTTCCAGTTCCAAGGGGCAGTCAGCATGGTGGAGGAATCTGGCAGAGGAAAGCTGCTCACGTCATGTCAGCCAGGAAGCAGAGATAACAACAGGCAGAGCCAGGGAAGGACATGTGTCATACCCCCTGTGAATCGCCTCTTACAGTCAGGCCCCACCTCGCTACAGCACACTCCGCCCACTGAGCTCACCAGTGGATGAATCCACAGATGAGTATTGCACCCCCATGATGCAGTCACCTTCCAAAAGCTCTGCCTCTAAGCACATGAGAATTTGGGATTGCATTCTGGATCCAAACCACAACAGTGGCAATGGAAGTTCCTTTTGATCTAGAAGAAAAGAAGATTCAGCTAGAGCTACCTTCCATAAAAATGTGGTCTAGCATCCTGTCTGCTGTTACTTTAGGGCACTGGAAGTCAAATGGAGTATGTCATTTTCCATTCTCTTTTCATTTTTCTCAGATTTCTAGACTACTGAAAGAAGATGGTTTCAGAGCTGGTGATACGAACAAAGAAACTTTGTGCCAGGGCTCATAGACATACTGAGGTGGTTTTTCCTCCCTAATCTTAAGTAGACTTTATTTTTTAAGAACAGTTTTAATTTTACAGAAAAATTGAGACTACAGTACTTAGAGTCTCCATATATCCTGCACTCAGCTTCCTGTCTTATTGTTTATATTAGCATGCTATCTTTGAATCATTATAATTAATTGAAAGTCCTTATTTTTTCAGATGTCCTTATTTTTTAACCTACTGTATTTTTTTCTGTTTCAGGATTCCACTCAGGAAATTGTATCACGTTTGGTTGTTACATCCCCTTAGTCTTCTCCTGGCTGTGACAATTTCTCAGACTTCCCTTGTTTTTGATGACCTTGACAGTTTTGAGGCGTACTCATCAGGTATTTTATAGAATATATCTTGATTGGAATTTATCAGATGCTTTTCTCAGGGTTAGACTAGAGTTATGGATTTTTGAGGGGAAGACCACAAAGAGAAAGTGCCATCATATCCAGAGTACGTACATCAACATGACTTAATCACTTGGCTGACAAAGTGTTTGCCAGGTTTCTCTTCTGTAAAGCTAATCTTTCTAAAAATCCCTTTCTATATTGTACTGTTTGGAAAAAAGTCACTATGTGTACTTTGCACTTAAAGAGTGGGAAGATAAGCTTTTGCTTAGTGTAAATGATCTGGATAAATTATTTGGAGTTCTTTGGCATGGGAGATTTGTCCTCTCCCACCCTCCATTTATTTAACCATTATAGTGGTACCTCTATTCATGAGCTTAATTCGTTCTACAGTTTTGGTCACAAACCAAATTGGATGAGAACTGAATCATATTTCCCCATAAGATCAACATTGAATCAAACCACTGAATTTGACTCAGTTCTTGTTCAATTTGGTTTGTAACCAGAATCGTGGAAAGAATTAAGTTCATGAAGCAAGATATCACTGGATTTTATATCATTTCAGACTTGTGAATATTTATTTTATACTTTGGGAGTCATAGTGTATTTATTTTGGTGTTCCAGTTTTTCCAGCTTTTGTCATCAGAAACTGTTGTGGTGGCTACCATGTGGTTTTGGTGTGTCCCTGTTGTCATGTATAAATGTAGATGACATTATTACTTCTCATGAGATTATTTTGGGTACTTAGCACAGTGCCTAATACATAGATATGATTCTGTAAATACCTGAAATCAAAACCTCCAGAGCAACAAAAAAATGAAAGTTCCAAAACTTTATACTTGTATACATAATTGCTTTTGTTGAACAGTTATTACTGTACCAGACTAATCAGAAATAATTCTCTCATTTTTTAATCTTAAAAGCTCTGTCAGGACAGTGCATACTTTTCTTCAAACCCTGGACATGCTCACCTCATCAGTCTTAATATGTTAGCAGTGGTTGTCAGCTGAGATTACTGCCTCTCTAGGGACTGCTTGGTGCTATTTGGATTTCATGGTGGGGGAAAGGGCAGGATGCTAAATACCTTTCCTGTTTTGGGACATTGTTATATAACCAAGAATTGTTCTTAAAAGTAGAGTAACCTGATATTTAGCATAGTATATTTATTTACTTTTTTTTTTTTTTTTTTTTTTTGTTTTTCTCCGGTACCGGGAACCAAACTCACGACCTTGTGCTTGCCAGGCAGGCGCTTTTGCCGCTGAGCTAAATCCCCAGCCCCTTATTTTTGTTTTTTTGAGATAGGGTCTTACGATGTAGTTCGGACTGGCCTTGAACTCACTATGTAGCCTAGGCTGGCCTAAAACTTGTGATACTCCTGCCTCAGCCTCTCAAGTGCTGGGATTACAGACGTGTCACCATGCCTAGCAGCACAGTATCTTTCAGCCTCTCTGAAGAACACATTTATGGTATCACAAGTCCATCAGGTATGTAAATGAGTGAGGCAAGGCCAGACCTCAATATCGGGGATCCCGATGGAGTGTATGAAGTAGGCAGACTGAACCAGATTTGGCTTTTCTAAAAAGGGAGTATAACTTTAGCTTCAGCAAGCTGTTACCTACAGTTGCTAGACATTCTCATTGTTCAATGAAAAGCTCAATATCTGAAGTTCTATGTGAAGTCTTCCAATTTTGCAGTGTATTTCACTTATTTTTAAAAGCTCTGCCAAAGCTAAACTAGGGCTCTGTAGGCTAGATTTTGCCCACAGACCATTGGTTTGCAACGTCTGATATAATTATTTTAGGAAATGAGCTAAAATTCTGGCAGAGGTAAAACAGTTGGAGCCATAATGGCACCAATCCTGTGTATTTGCTGAGCTCAGAAAAGGCTGTGGAAACAAAGCACTTAAATGTCCACTTCATTTTTTAGAGTATGGATGGTTGTGGCATCTGAGGCGAGGTCTAGGGGAGCTTCCTCTCTGATTGGAAGGAGGAATTTTTGGGGAAGAAGTCCTAGCAGCTGTTTTTTTTCCTCTTTTTTGTAAATTTTATTTTAAAGAGAAAAGAACAAAAAGACAAAAACCAAGCAACACAAAAACAATAAAAATGATACAGAATTTCAAAACAAGATGATAGGAAATTAACAATGGTTGTTGTATTACATATTGTTATTTTCAAAGTTAGGAGCTGCTTTTTTAAGAACAGACTCAACTCCACTGTTTCTGGTGGTGCCAGTACTCCTGAATTGGAAGTGAATGCACAGCTAAAGGAAGCTCCCAGGATGCTACTGCTAAGCATAGCATCTGGGCCCCGGCCCTTAACGTGCATTCAGAAATTAGGAATCCAGAAAGAAAGAAAGAGGGAAGGAAGGAGGAAAATACACACATACACACATACACACAAGCTAACTAAGATAATTGTATTACTGGTTTCTGTTGGTTTATTTAAAGGAACAGTTAATGCTTAATTTTTTTTTTCACCTTGACCAATTTTACATGTTTCTATCTGGTAATATGAGCAACTGCTTTGAGGATAACAATATGCAATATAACAACAATTGTTGAATACCTATTATCTTGTTTTTTGAAATTCTATATGGTCTCAAATTTTTTTTATTGTTATTTAATTATTTTTTATTCTCTTTAAAATAAATTAGGAATCCCCCCCAAAGCTGACAGGTAGTAAAGGTTCAACACTGAGAATCCCCCAGTTCATGTGCCAAAGCTGTAATATGATAAGATACTAAATAGCAGTGTTTTCATTTTAGTTGCTTTCTCTGGACCTAAAACAAATATACAGTACTATAAAATTTTTTAAAGGAAGCTGACATGGCCCATAACACCAATTTTGGCATAAGGCACATTATTGTGGGAGTATACTACCCACATTTACTCTTTAGAATATTTCTATTGATGAATTATAAAATTAATGAGTTTTATTATATAAAACAATGAGCACTTGACAGGAAAATATTATAAAAAAGCAGCAAAATGTTTAACATTGATTGGTTTTGATGTACATAGTCTAAAAGAACAAATTTCTATATGAACTACAGTGAAAATACCAGTAGAATTCTTAAAAAAATCTTTACTTCAATTATCATACCTGGACCGGGGATGTAGCTCAGTGGCATAAGCGTTTGCCTGGCAAGCCTGAGGTCATGAGTTCGATTCCCGATACCAAAAAAAAAAAAATTATCACACCTAAGGCACATGTGTTTTGCTTTCCTGGCCTTTTAGTAGGACATACTTGACATCTTGCTGTTTTGTCAGGAGGTTCTTATACTATACAGTGTGCAGTTAACAGGAATGTAAAATATCAATAAAGTATTCTTCATATGTACGTGCATTTAGAGTAAACATCAACATTTTCCTATCAGCTGTGTACTTGTTACAAAACCTAAAAGATAACACCAGAAATGAATTCCTATATGAACTACGATGAAAATACCAATAGAACTCTACAAAAAATAATCTTTGCTTCAGTTATCACACCCAAGGCAATCTTTATACCTGACAACTGCATGCTCCATGCACATCTCACTTACACTGACAGGACGTATGTTTAGCTTTCCTTTCCTATGTTGCAGGTCATTCTTGGCACCTCTCTTTCTGTTTTGTCAGGAGCTTCGTACTAATTTGTACAGTGTGCACTTAGCAGGAAAATGAGATATTAATAAAATAAAATATCAAGTATGTAATGAGTAGTTAGCATAGACAAAAATATTTTCACATTGGCTGTTTACTTACAAAACCTAGAAGATAACATCAGAAATAAAAAGACTTATGTGAACTACAATGCAAATACAAACAAAAGTCCACCACAGAAATAATCTTTGCTTCAACTCAAGGCAGGCTTCATATATGAAAACTGCATGTCCCATATACAAGTATCACTTACACTGATAGCACTTACGGGTTGTTTTCCTGTAGGGCACAGTTGCCATCTTTTTGATTTTCCTGTGGTCATAGTAGATCTTTGGAATGCTGTGCCTACCTGTTCACCTGTCAGCTCACCAGAGTAGTCCACAATTGGTTTTGCATAGTTCCCTGGGCAGAAACATTTTGTTCTTTTCTCTGCTGTAAACCATCTCTTACGAGTTCCAGTTCCAGTCCTCTAAGAAAATTTCTCCGTGATGTTTTGCGCTTGTTATTTTCTTTGTGAACTATCAAACTGTGTATACTGCACATGTTTAGGATCAAGTAAAACACAATCATTGGCCAATGCTTTGTGTTTCAAGTGACATCGTAATTACTGCATAACTCATCAACAACATCTCCTCCGCCTTTGGTTTTGTTGTAGAGAGTTTCCATCTCAGGCTTCTGTTTTGTCAAGGTTTCCCTGTCAATATTTCCATCATGGTGCAACATTGACATCAGCAGTACCAGTTTGTTTTTATTTTTGGTTTTTGCCATATACAACCCCAATGTTACATCTTTCTGAAACCCAAAGATTATACTGTAAAATTCTCTGTTTTGAAATTGCAACATTTCATTTCAAATCTCTGCTTTGCTCCTGGGTACAGTTCCTACACTGGTCAGTTTGTGCTGTTACCAGTGTAACATCAACTAGAAACTGGTAAAGCAATTGTTGAATATTACATTCCGATTATTTTGGGAGATAGGAGCAATGACTCTGTTCACAACATCATTTGGTTTGTTACTATTCAAATAAGGACCTGATGGCCAAGCTCCAGAATAAATTTCTAAATTGAAAGCATAAGTTTTTGCATCTATAAGGGCATACATCTTTATGTCATATTTTGAAGGTTTTTTGGGAATATACTACCTAAAGCTACAGTGACCATGAAATGCTGCAAAATGCTCATCAGTAATCATGTATTCAGATGGTGTACGAATTGCTTGATAATTACCCACAAATCTCTCAAACTATGAGTGTCTAGCAGCCAGATTATCAGTTATTTTTTCTTTCTTGGGTGGTTTTGTCATCAAACCTCAGGCAATTTTAAAGGAAACCAAGTCTCCTCAGTGTCATTCTGTAAACCTCAAGCCGACACCCATTGCTCTTCCTTCAGTCCTTTACATTCCTGCAGTGACCATGAGAGAGCCCTGCTAAGCACAGCAGACCTATAAATGCTTTCAGTTCAGCTAGTGAGGTGTCACAATAAATGTATTTTTGAGTGTGGCTGTTGGTGCATACAGAATATTTTACTTGTATTTCAACATTCATATATTTGACATCTTGTAGTGTTCAGTCTATTACAAACAAGTTCCAATGTTGAGTGCCAGTGCTGGCATTTCTTCCAACAGGTTTCACCCCTGCCAAGATCCTCACTATATTTTCAGACCTAGTTTTAACATTGGATTATTCCATTTGATTCTGTGACCATTTTGTACCATTTCTACTAGTCAAGTGTGTACTCATAGTGCTGTTTTCTTCATCTGAAGTAAGGAGCTCTGCATTCCCTGTGTCTGTACCAGTTGATTCTTGCTCCATTTCACTGTCACAGGAACTTTGACTCTGATGGCCAACATCAAAGCCGTTGTCATCTTCATCATGTATGCATGATCTGTTGAGTCACTTTTCAGCTTCCTCTGAAACTTGCAGATCTGGTTTTTCATGTGCCATTGTACTGAACTGGGTTACTTCTACCAGAAAAAATCAAAAGAAAACTTTTGAGAAAATAAATCCTGAATACGTAGAAATTTAGCAATGAGCATTTCATGGGTAAAACTCACCTGTTGCTGCTTCGAATCTCTTGTAACACACCTTGCTGTTTGTCTGCCAAGTGGGTGAGTGCACAAATGGGTTTCTGCTTTTCCAAGGTGTAGCTGCTGTGAGTCACATCCACATTCCATTTATGGTAAAATACATGTTTACAGAAGAATGGTGTGGGTATATTTTACCACCTGTGATGCTCAGGTAAATAAGCAAAACCTGTTAGACAGAGCATTACATTTTCGCACATGTACACACCTTGCCATTCATCATACCAAGTGGGTTAACATGACTTCTTCCTGTATACCCAGGTGCAGCTACTGAAAGGCACAGCCAGTGACTATTATGTTAAAGTACAAATTTACAGTAGAAAAGTATGGGATGGATTGTTGTAACCCATGTTATGTCCTATGGGTTTTAATTTATTGGCTGGAATATTTTCTGTTTGTAAACAATCTCTTACTGAGCAAAAGAGAAATCACTTTTTTAAAAAGTAGTATAACAGGTAATCTCTAAGAAGTTTGAGTATTATATTGTACTGTGAAATAGTAAGTGATTTTCCATGTCAGTTTGTGCTTATATACTGAGAAAGTTCCAACTACTGTTAAGATTATATACATAATCCTTGAGATGAATATACTTTTATCAGTTCAGATTCTTGAGAAAAGTCAGTCTATTTTTTCAGAAGAGAGCCATTTTAGTGAGTACGCAAGTTGTTGGCTTTGATTTGAAAGTTTCTTTAATATATACTTTCAAAGGCAAAGTATTTTTTAAATATTAAAAAAAGACAACTTCTTCCCTCTGGCATTACCTCTTGTGCAACCCAGAACAGTGAACTTACTTGTGCAAGAATTCTTTTCTCCCTTCTCAGCCTTCCAGCTCCTCACATATTTATAACTTCCTGTTTGGATAATAAACCAGTGAGGGTTTACTGTCTTTTTTTCCTAGGCAGTGAAAGAAATGTGTTCCTCATTGAGAATGTGTCCTTGATACCTGCCAGTGACATAGTAGAATGATCACACTTTGAAGAAGGCAGGCTTGGATTGGAATCATGATTCTGCCATATGCTCATTCTCTTGAGTTTATTTTCTTGTAAAATGGCAATTATTGTAGCTATCTTTGAGGGTAGAGTTGTTTAGCAAATGGTAGGTAATAATAATGATAAAATTAATACTAACCTTGTCCTGAAAGCTAACAAACCTAGCCAAGTGCTGGCAGCTCCAGAGAGCTCTGCAGTATATGGAGCCTATGCTCCTGACACCTGAAACCTGTCAGTTCTTATTGGTTCTGTTTTCTTTTCTTCTTTCTCGTAAAAAGACAACCGTATTGTCCTTGTATTTTAAACACTTGGAATTAGGGTTGGGAAATGAAAAAATAAAGCCTCTTTTTGGACCTACCAGGAAATCTCAAGTTAAACCTTTGGATGCTTCAGAAGCTCTTTATTGAAGTTTTGGTGAAGTTGCCATGAGATATGACAAATGTTGCCAGCCCTTCAAATATACTGAGGTTGTTTCCTGGTAGAAAAGCTCTTACCATCTTTGTGAATACAGGCAGATTTGATTAAAGTCATTCTTACCATTAAATTAGATTCCTTCTTTCTTCATTTCACCTAGTATGTGTTGAATACCTAGTCTGTTCTAGGCTCTGTGTCTAGTCACTTGTATACTCTTGAAGGAGATACAGATCGCGTGTCTTACCAGAATGTTTGGGACCAGAAGTATTTCAAGGCTCAGAGTTTTACAGATCTTTGAATGTTTGCATAGACTTTATTGTTTGAGCATTCCTAATTATAAAATCCTAAATACAAAATGTCCCAAAATGTGAAACTTTTGAGTGTCATCATGACATTGAAATAGTTTCAGGTTTTCAGATACTTTGAATTTTGGATTTCTGGGTTGGAAATGCGCTACCTGCATTCAGTTAAGGAATCTGTAGTCTTAGCCTGTTATTTAAACAAAGATGCTAAAATTTTAAAGCTGTACTATCCAGTAAAGTAGCCATTCATCACAAGTGGCTACTGAGCCCTGGAAATGTGGCAAGCCTGAATTGAGATATGCTGTAAGTATAAAATACAGACTTATTTCAAGGATATAGGTTTAAAAAATAATAGAAGATAGCAGTGATTATTTTTTTTTTGGCAGTACTTTGGGTAGACCCCAGATGTTTTACACAGAGCTACATCCTGAGGTCCTTTTTTATTTTGACAAAGGGTTTTGGTAAGTTACAAGTTTCTCCAGAGTGGGCCTGAACTTGCAGACTTTCTGCCTCAGTCTCCTAGAGGGCTAGGATTAAAGGAGGGCACCGCCACACCCAGGTACAGATTTTTGTATTGATTACATACTAAAACAGTATTTTTATATACTGGGTTAAATATGTTCAAAATTAGTTCTGTTTTTTACTTCTTTAATGTCATCATTAGAACATTTAAAACCATATATATATATATATATATATATATATATACACACACATATATAATATCTTGCTTTCTATTTTTATTAGATAGTACTGCTTAAGAGCATCAGTGTTGGGCAAGTTTATTTACCTACCTAGGAGTTCTATAACTAGTGCAGATTTATAGATTGCCTTACCTTGAAAATGACAGGTAATGTTTGTTTTAATGAAAAAGATGGATAATGGCAGGTAATGTTTTGATGAAAAAGATGGATAGTTCAACTCTTGTTTCAGAATAAAGTTAGATGAATACCAAGGGCCATGAAATAATTTACACTGTAAGTGAAAGCCAGAATCTAGCAGAATTTCTTAGCATATCAAGTTCATCCTTCTTTATGGCAGAGTAGTATCTCATTGTGTATAACTACCACATTTTCTTTTTCCATTCATCTGTTGATGGATGTAATGGCTGTTTCCAAGGTTTAGCTATTATGAATTGTGTTGCTATAAGCATGCATGTTTCACTGTAATATGATGTGTTTAATTCTTTTGGGAAAGTTATTCTTAAGTAAGTGGGTACATCTTGAGATCATATTAAGTGAAATACATCAAGCATATAAGCTTAAGTATTGCATGGTTTCTCTTACATGAAAAATCTAAAATATAAATCAAGAGCAAAATAAAAGATAATAGGAATTGGGAGATCGTTTTCATTTGGGAAGTGGAAGAAAATGGAGAGAAAGGAGATGAGAAAGTAAGAACTGGAAAAAATGGAGACAGAGCTTTTGCAAATGGGAAGAGGACTAAGAGATGGAGGGAGTATGCGGGGAGGGCAAGGGTCGGGATGACAGAAGAATTCAGATGTGTTAGGACATGTGCCAGCGCCCTGTGATAGTACACACTGCAAACATGTACCAATACAAATTTTAAGAAAAATCTCTTAGCATATCAGATTTGGAATATTTCGAAAGGGATAAAGTGGGAAAATGTGCCCATTGATTTTGTACCCTAAACCTTTTATTTATTTATTTGTTTGTTTATTTATTTATTTTTGCCCTAAACATTTACAGATTGTCCTGCATAGGTGAGCTCTGCTCCTCCAATATTTACAGAGGTAGGGAAGTAGGGGGTAATATTCATCTAAAATGTTCATCTGTATTTTTTTCTTTGAGTGTGAGTAATGTTCTACCAGGTATGTCTCATTTTTTAACAAATACTTGACCAGACATTGGTCTGAGTTCTGGAAATACAGTACTGGATGAGGCATAGACCTTTAACATATTCACGACCAGGCCATAGTTCGTACATGTCATTGCCAGGTGACTCTGAACCACCAGGAATGTGTAAATAGAGCTACACGCTTTTAATTTGGAAATAATTTCAAATGTAAAGAAATTACAAAAATAACAGTAGTTCAAAGAACACAGTATACCTTTGACCCAGATTCACCTATTGCTAACATTTTTCTCTGTTTGCTTTGTAGTTTGTTCCTTCTCTGTGTGCACATATGTATAGATACATAAGATACATGTATAAGATCCATACATAAGACACGTTTACATATGTAAGATGCATATCTATATTTTCCTAACCTATTTGAGAGTAAGTTACATGTCTTTTACCCCTAAAAACTTCATTTAATTCTTAAAATGAGGAATATTCTTGTTTGCAACCGTAGCACCATTGTCAATCAGTAAACTTATTAAATGAAATACATTTAACACTGATAGAATACTTACCATGTACCATCCACATTTCAGTTTTGTCAGTTGATGCATTAATTTCTTTTATAACATTCCCCCATTAGTACATGGCTGTCTTTTAACATGAGATGTTTTTCTAGCCTTTGTCTTTTATGACATTGACATTTTTTGGTTTTCTCCCCACCTTTTAAAAATAGAATATTTTTCATTTTGGGTGTGTCTGTTTCTTTGAGTAGTTTCAGGTTATATTTTCCTGACTGGAATACTGTAAAGCAATGTGTCTTCATGGTATCACATCTGCAGGTAAATACTGTACGTATAGCCCTCGTTAATGTTCATTTTGATCACCCAGGCCAGATGGTGTGCAGTTAATCCACTAGACTATAGTTAGTTTTTTTCTTCTGAAGCTAATAAGCTTGAGAGACATACTTGTAAGACCATGCATATATCCTACTCTTCATCTAAATTTCCCCACAATTTGGCATCTATTGGTGATACCTACTTGAAGCAGTCTGTGACAGCTACAAAATGATTTTTCCAGCTGTAACACTCCTCACATGTTAACCCTTTGGATTCTTCTCTAGGCAAGGATCCTCTCTTCTCCTCCATTTATGCCTGTGTATATCATTGGTATGGACTTACGGATTCTTCTTTTGCTGTAGACTTATAGTTCATTACTGTCTTTTATTATTTTAGTGTTCAAATGTCATAGGTTTAGCCATTGGAAGCCTCTTCAAACTGACCTTTGTCCTTATTACTTGCTCCCATTACTTTTTGAGTACTTCTTCACACTCTGATGTAACAACACATTCCACAGGAAGCTCAAGTTTTATGTTAGAGAGCTTCAAGTACAAAGGTCATTTCAGTCTGTTATATTCAATGCCCCTGGAAGCATAAGCATAGCACATGGTGGCAGCATAGTGGAAGACTCTCAAGCCAGTGTAGGCATGGCACAGTGGATGGGGGGATGTAATTGGGAGCTTCCCGAGAGGTGATGCCACCACAACTGACATATACAAGATCGGTAGGACTTGGAGAGGCAGGGTGGTGGGAGGAAAGAAAGAATCTCTGGCAGATGTGCAAGCAAGGGTTAATCCCATGAGAGAAAGCAGCACAGGACACCTGTGCACAGGACCATTCATGGTTCTGTTTGGTTGGATTATAGAGTGAAAGGGAATGTGACCAGATTTGCATCTTTAAAAAGTACTTTGACTATGGTGTAGAGGCAAAGACCAGAGGTAGGAATAGTAGGAGGTTGGTGCTATAAATGTTTGTGAGCACACTGTTCACACGTGTCCTGCATACTAGTAATTAGTGCTTCCTGATTTATTGTTTGCCATTTAAATTTCATTATAACCCTACTGCTTCCATCTTTCAGCTGAAGCTTCTGAGGTGTGCAGATTGGATATCTTTCCTTGATATTAATAAATGACAGAACCAAAGTGCAAACTATGGCCTACTTGATTTCATACTGTTTAGCTGGTTTTATGAGACTTAAAAGTCAAGGATGACACCTTAGTTTTTAATTTTGTTAACTAAGTGAATTAGGGTAATATTCATGGAAGGAACAGAAAACACTTAAGGGTTGTTGTGAGGTGCATTTCTTTTGGGACATACTGACTTATATCTTTGGACATATCCCCATGGTGCTGTGCATTAGACAGTTGGCTCTGTGTGTGTGGAATCTCAGAGAGCATAATGCTTAAGAAATTAATTTTGTAATTACTGGTCTGTAAATGCTATTGAAACCTTAGTACTGGCCATGATTCTGGGCAGAAGCATGTAGAATGAGATGAGGAAGAGGTATAGGACAAATGCTAGGGGAAAGCCAACATTAAAATGACTGAAAAGGTATGAAGAAAGCTAGTCACAGTGTGATGTCAGTGGCTAAAAAAAGCAGCAACATTGCAAAAAGTAAGGAGTGATCAGTAGTGTCAGGTGTTAAGCAGTTAATTATCAACTAAACTATAAACAAGAAAAATTCAATATTCATCTCAAACATTTTATTTTTTAAATATTCTGTGTAGTTCTCTAAGTTGCAGTAAGTAATGAATGACATGATTTAAACTTTTTAAGCCTTGTTTGCAAGAAATAGAAGATTTGGTGTGGAGCAAGCCTGTCCTATGTGTGGTTTAGACATATATCATACAGGTATGGTTTCCATGTGTCCTATGAAGAGGTAGATGCTTATTTTCTAGTTGTTAAAGTATTTGACCATTTGGTGAATGAGCACAGCAGGAATATTAGGAGGTTGCATGGTACTCACTACTTATTTTTCAACTATAAAAGTACAAATACAGATTAAGAAATGGATTGGTTAAATGAGTCTTGATGCTGGCACTTGATTTTTGATGCATTGTTCTTTCAGCAGTTGCCTCTTTATGCAGGTACTTGAGTAGTGCCAGGGAGAATGAGGGTCAGTATTGTCTACTCAACTTGTACCCCCAAGTCCTGCCATCTTAGTGCTTGTGCCAGTGGCACCAGAACTAGGTGAAAGCAAAGCCTAACTGAAAGCCCGAGGCAAGTATGGCTAATCATGAGCCCCCCCCCCACATTATTTTTGAAAACTAAGATTGTACATTTCTGTTTTTGTTTGCCTAGTTGTTTCATTTAGACAGTTTGTTTCCTTAGACTTTAAATTCAAACCTTTTGGCTGCAAAGTATAGGGAGACTGTAAGGCAGATAGGACAAGTAGGCTTTGTGGTGTTACTGTCAAGTCCTTAGTTCTTTATTTTGTTATTCCTGACATCAGAGTGATAACTGTGCTTTAGAGGAGTGGTGTGGTAGCCCTAGGGCATGATGGCGAACCTTTTAGAGACTGAGTGCCTAAACTGTAACCCCAAACCCACTTACTTATTGCAAAGTGCCAACACTGCAGTTAAACCTGAAGACTGAGGTTTTAGTTTAGAAAGAATAACTGTTATCTGATGCTCAGCTGCTGGGGTGACTTGGTTTGCATGCAAACAGAGAAGGCTCTACATGCCTGCTGCAGCGCGTGTGCTGTAGGTTTTCTACCACTGCCCTAGAAAAAGCATGAGTAATTATGCATAAGTAGGATTTCTCAAGGCTAGAACAATACAGTTGCTCAATAATTATGCTGTCTACTTTTAATCTGCTAATTTTTTTCTGGCATTAGAATGAAACTGAAAAGTTTTGGCTTTCTTTTGAAGCCAGTCATTCATATATTATATCAGAAGAATCTTTGGCCAAGTTGAATTTGTCGTTTTAACCTTGTAATTAGGTATACTTATTTTAAGTTTCTTGATTTGAATATGTTGATAATATCTGTATGAATAAAGTAAAATATGTAATTAGGTGTAACCATACTTTTTTTTTTTAAGTAGAAATGTCTATGGTATTGGAAGATCATTACTTTTGGAAGGCCAGTTAACATCCATTTCCTAAGAGAAACTTGACCACCATTTGCTCTGGCATGGCGCAAAGCAGCCCGCAGCTTGATATTCAGGTTCTCCATGATCTCCGACAACGTTTCCCTGAAATTCCAGAGGGTGTGGTGTCTCAGTGCATGTTACAGGTAAATTTCCTGTCATTGATGGAGGTATTACAGTTTTCTTCTTAGAGTTTTTATGTTGTGGTGACTAAAACTCAATTACATTTTCAAATGTGTGGGATATATTCACAGCAGGATTTCTCAGCCTTGGCACTGTTGATGTTTTGGGCTGGATAATTCATTGTGATTGGGGTCTGCCCTGTGAATGCTAAGATGTTTGGCAATTTTTCTGGCCTCTACCTGTAATATACCAGGAGCATCTCCATCATTGTGACCCTCCCCGCAAAAAAGATGTTGCCTAAGTCCTATATGAGGCAAAAATCTCTGTCGAGAATCGCTGCTATTTAGAAAAGGCACTGACATGTAGCAAAATCAAAATATTTTCCTTGTATACCACTTTCTGAATTTGGGTTTTTTTGCGGGAGCTTGTCATCAATCTCCAAATCCTTGGAGTTGAAGTTGGTTTTGGTTTGTTTTCATCTTTGGCGTGTTGAGGCTTGAACCCAGGGCCTCCTGATACTAGGCAAGAACTCTGCTGCTGACCTGTATCCCCAGCCCCTCAAGCCGAATTTTGAATCTAAACATTATGTTAACTTCTGTAGGAGTTACACTTTTGAGCCTATTTTAAAAGTCTAGATAATTTACTCCTTTTTTTTTTTTTTACAGTTTCTCTGGTTGCTTAAATCCTTACTAATAATTAATTTTAAGTGTAAACCTACTTTCTTTAGTTCAACATATTCCCTTTGTCTTTTTATGCTGAAATAAATCTCTGACCTGAGAGCAAGAATATGTCTTCCTATCCAAGGAGCCGCAGACACAGGCCCACTCCTCCCTCTGATACATTTTGTGTCAGCTTTCCCAGGATCTTAGTGTGCTTTGGATGATGGCACTTCCCTGTTTGGGTTGACTTTGGGGAGCGCTGATATAACCTAGACGTACATGTTGGGAAGTTTAATCACAAATAAAGACTTACAGAACAATGGTGCTAACAGAAGTACTCCCTTTGTTTGCAAGCCCTCTACTAGGTCTAGTGGTATTTGTGTTATAGCTTACTTACACTTTTCCCAATCTGATTCACCATTCTTTAGCCCCATTTTGGTCTGTAGAGGAACACAGGTATTACTCACTAGAGTGAAACCAAGCAGGAGTGAGTCCTCCAATTGAAACCACTTCCTAGCAATCACTTTCCTCACTTAACCTAGAGCTCCACGTAGCTCTGACCCTATTTTATTTGCCTTTTGATTAACTGCTTTTTTCATGGCCACTTAATTAGACTGAAGGAAAGGAACTTTAAATTCAGCCCTGTGAACATGTGTTGATACCTACATGGTTCTGCCTTTCACTGTTTTCATCCCCTGAGATTAGTAGAGTACATTGGTATAAAGGTTTACCGCCTATTGGCTCTGGATAGTTTCTTTGTTCGCATTAAAACACAAACTACTAAATCATAGTTTGTAATCGTTTGTATTTACAACAGGCCTTAAGGTCTTTCTGTGGGCTATCATTCCTTAAATTAGGGTCACTTTTTTAGGAATATGATGCTTTTATCTCCTCTGTCCATATAGCAGTGTTCATATATGTCTTCTTAAAAAAATTCTGACCTCTTTGTCCAACTACACAATTTTGGATCCTTTAGCCATTTATTCTTGGACACTTTAGTCTACTTTTTTTTTGAAGACATTTAGCAAGTTAATTATGACATTTGATTCTATTCTGTTGGTGCTCTTTTTATAAGACTTCCAGAAAGGTAATACTTAGATATCCTATATTTGTGATTTTAAAATTTTTTCATAGAAAATTTACTGAACTGGTCACTGTAAACATGCATTTGAATAGGTTTACCATTTATAATTTGGATCCTTTTTGTGACCATACTAATTAGGCTCCCTTAGTTTTGTGAAGAAAATACAAAATGTCAAGATTATCAATACAAATGTCAAATGGTAAAATACCTTTTCTCCTAATCCATAAGTTTATAAACAACTTGGAGATATCTTAATTTTTCTTATTTTCCCTCAAATATCAACCAGTAACATATGCTAGTTGGCAATCAATCTAAATCCTTCCAAATTTGCTTTCAATATCTTTCCCTTACTCAGTACGATTTTCAGTCAGGATAAGAAAATCAAACCTTTGAGTTCTAATTGTTCTCTTCTTAAACTTCAACTAGTACTTCTTTTTATATTATTTTAAAAAGTATTTTATTTAGTATGGAAACCATGGCAGCAATGGACTTTTTACACTAATAAAGATCTTAGCACTAAAAAAATTTTTTTAAAAAAATTATAAGTATTTTAGGAGGCCAGTGCCTTATCCATTAGATGACTGGGGTTGACTAAAAGTATTTTAATATCAAAAGGTTTAAGAAAAATAAAAGTTACCTATGGCATTTCAATGAAGCAAATTCTTTTTATTTCCAAGAATTTATTTTGCAAAGATTCGCTTGACTGTATTGTTTTTTACCTCCTAAAGCTCCAGTGTAGTAATGTATTTTTGATCAAACATCCTGTCCCTTGAAATTACTGTGTGAAAAGAGTACTGGGACTCAAGAGACGAGGAATCTAGAGCTGATTCTCCAGTTAACTAGTTGTTGAGCCATGGAAATCTTCCCCAGGCATCTCTTACCGTAGTAGTAGAAGCCAGTTTGAGTAGGTGAATCCTAATAGTTCTTCTGACTAAAATTAATAACATTGTATCTCCTGTTTTAGGTTTAACCTTATTTGGTTCAGCAGAAGTGAAATGATTCATTTTTATATAGAATGTACTCTCCCTAAAATAAATATATAATAATATATAAGTACCTATCTAAATGTATGATTATTATCTACATAACTAGCAATATGATAATTGAGAAATTTTTATGGATTATTTCAAAGGCAATGAGTAAGCTCTGTTTTACTCTAATAAAATCGCTCAGAATTGTATAATTTAATGGAATGCTGCCTTATAATATCTTAACATTTTAAAGAGAGAACCATTTGTTACTTTGATTACTGTCAAGGAACTTCTAAAATGTCAGTTTGCTATTACTGTTTTTGTGTGTATAACTAAAAAGTTCACATCTTTCAATGATTTTGAAAGGACAGTAACTCATCTTTCAACAGGTAAAAACTGTTGAGACTGTTGGAGTTAGAATGAATTTTGTTAAAACAGTCAAGACCAGTTAATTACCATAAACTCTGGAAAAATTATGCAGCCATAGTTTTAAAATGTACAGGTGTTTTTTGATGATTTCTTTGTTTTGCTTAAATCTTGTAATAGTACAAGTTGAAGTTATTTAGAGAATACTTGGGTAAATGAAAAGTGAAAATGAAAAATTCTACTTTAGAATTTTTATCATTTTAACCCTTTAAGAATTTTCTCCTTTGGTGGTTTCAGTGTTTTTGTTTTTGAAAACTAAATCATGGTAATTTTCATGTTTATCAATATAACAATTAATGATGGATATTACTTATATATTGCAGCAATTGTGGTGAATCCAAGATTAGTCCAACATTTTAATTTGTTGAGATGCAACAAGTGTAAAATGAGTCCTGGATTTGGAGTCAGAAAACTTGGGGTTGAGTCACAGTGCTCGTTAGTAGGTACTTTACATTTTTGTAGCAGTAGCAGTAGTGGTAGTACTAGTAATGAGCTAAATGTTTATAAAATAATGTGAACGGCTTGAGAGCCCCTTTTTCAGGATAGATGACCGTAAAGTTTTTTTGTGGTTAAAAATACCACACTACTTATACTATGACAGTAGTATTCACATAGCACTCTGGCAAAGCCTAACTTCCATTTTTGTTATTTTTTAATTTTACCAATAATACTTTTACCATTTTCTCCCCCAGAATAACAACAATCTTGAAGCCTGTTGTCGAGCCCTCTCTCAGGAGAGCAGCAAGTACTTATATATGGAATACCATAGCCCAGATGACAATAGGATGAATAGAAATCGCCTTTTACATATTAACCTGGGTATTCATTCTCCTAGTAGCTACCACCCGGGAGATGGAGCTCAACTTAATGGTGGTCGAACACTGGTACATAGCTCAAGTGATGGACATATCGATCCACAGCATACAGCAGGTAAACAGCTGATATGTTTAGTTCAGGAACCACACTCAGCTCCAGCAGTTGTAGCTGCTACTCCCAACTACAATCCATTTTTTATGAATGAACAGAACCGAAGTGCAGCTACTCCACCTTCACAGCCACCTCAGCAGCCATCCTCCATGCAAACAGGAATGAATCCATCCACTATGCAAGGGCCTTCACCACCGCCACCGCCACCTCCTTCATACATGCACATACCTCGGTATAGTACAAATCCAATTACTGTTACAGTATCCCAAAACCTCCCTTCTGGACAGACTGTACCAAGAGCTTTACAGATTCTTCCACAAATTCCAAGCAATCTCTATGGGTCTCCTGGTTCTATTTATATTAGACAGACATCTCAGAGTTCATCAGGAAGACAGACTCCTCAGAGCGCACCATGGCAGTCCTCACCACAGGGCCCAGTGCCTCATTATAGCCAACGTCCTTTGCCTGTTTATCCACACCAACAGAACTATCAGCCTTCTCAGTATTCTCCTAAACAGCAGCAGATCCCTCAGTCTGCTTACCATTCACCGCCTCCCTCTCAGTGTCCTTCTCCTTTCAGCTCTCCACAGCATCAAGTGCAGCCTTCCCAGTTGGGCCACCCAAGTTCCCACGTGTTTATGCCGCCTAGTCCTTCAACTACTCCACCCCATCTATATCAGCAAGGACCTCCTAGCTATCAGAAACAGGGAAGCCACTCAGTAGCCTATCTCCCATACACAGCATCTAACTTACCCAAAGGTTCCATGAAGAAGATAGAAATTACAGTTGAACCTTCTCAAAGACCTGGGACAGCAATTACTAGGAGTCCTTCACCCATCAGTAATCAACCGTCTCCACGGAATCAGCACTCACTGTACACAGCCACCACGCCACCTTCAAGTTCTCCTTCACGAGGGATATCTAGTCAACCAAAACCTCCATTTAGTGTTAATCCTGTGTATATCACATATACACAGCCAACTGGACCTTCATGTGCTCCATCGCCATCTCCTCGGGTGATACCAAACCCAACTACGGTGTTTAAAATTACTGTAGGCCGAGCAACGACTGAAAATCTTTTAAATTTAGTGGACCAAGAAGAGCGTTCTGCAGCACCAGAACCTATTCAGCCCATTTCAGTGATACCAGGCTCTGGGGGAGAGAAAGGAAGCCATAAATACCAGAGGAGTTCTAGTTCTGGATCAGATGACTATGCCTATACACAAGGTAAATTTTAACCCTTTTATGAAGTTTAATCTTTGTAGTGAAGTGCCATCTCCTTTCAAAATAAAACACTTTATATTAGCTGTTTAGTACTTATTAAATGTTGGGTGGTACTATTACTTTTAAGAGTAAGTGCTTCAGAGTCATTTGCAGACTTCAAAATGTGAAAGTGTAGGCATAACTGACCTAGTAACTTTTTTTAGGGAGAACATTGGGAAAAACATCGACAAGTGAATGGATATTATTGAAAATAGACACTATAGAGTAGAAAAAAGATTCATACAAAGTGGATTAGAATTTATGAAATGAAAAGAATTTGACTCTTCTAATGAGGGTGATCTGAAAAGCAAATATGTCAGGAAGTGGAATTAGTAGCTGGGTGCTTTGGTGCATGCGTGTAATCTCAGCTACTTGGGAGGCTGAGGCAGGAGGAACACACACTCAAGGCCAGCCCTGTCTCAAAACAAAATAAAAAGGACTGGGTATGTAGCTTAGGGCTCCTTGGGTTCAATCTCCAGTACCACCTTGACCACCAAAAAAAAAAGGGAAGTAGTAATGATGAATATTACTGGATTAGCTAATAGTAGACCTAACAAAATACAAAGGTGAATAGAGATGTTTAAAAGCCTATTCAGATTGTCTCAGTATATCTGAGAATTCAGTATGCTTTGAACATATAGGAAAGGAAGTTACTGTAATGCTATTGAGCCTTTTAAGACACCAAAGTATGGTTAAAGAGAACTGTAGGGAAACTAAGGGATGTTCTGAGAGAAACTGAGATGACAGGACAAGAGGTATGGACAGGTGATGTCACTTTTGGTAGCAGTTAAGAGCTAAATTAAAGCAAATATGGAGGCCAAACAGCATTAGAAAGACATTAGAGTAAATGCCAGCCCTGAAGTGTGATGAATCTTTAATACATTAACAATGCATATAGAAATTTTCCGGTCATTTGTTCATTTTTATTCTCTGCAATGACTTTATCTGTAATGCTGTAGCCTTGCTGTTACATCAGCGAGCAAGGATGGAGAGGTTAGCAAAGCAGTTGAAACTTGAGAAAGAGGAGCTAGAGCGGTTGAAGGCTGAAGTTAATGGTATGGAACATGACCTGATGCAGAGACGGCTCAGAAGAGTCAGCTGCACCACAGCGATCCCCACGGTAAGTAAGTTGCGGGACGTGTTGATAGGAAGATCGGGTCATTGGCTGTCTAGGCCATTTGTTTTCTTTTAGAGTCTCATCCTGCCAAAGTATTGTGTTTGTTTTTAAAACAGTGAGTGCAAGACTTTCGTCTTCGGTAATTTTTATCACAATAGAAATGAAAAGTGCACCCTTTAGTCCAAAATTTTAAGATTTTTCCATGTTTCATTTATTCTTGTTTTCTCAAACATTTAAAATTATTTATTTCAGTACTTTAATTCAGATGAGTTTATATGAGATAAATATGAGTTTTGGGAAAGTGTTGACTATACAATATTTAAGGCAGAGCAGTTTCAATAAGTAATTGTAGAAACTGAGATGAAGGTCCTAAAGGGGACTGCTACTGAACATTTCAAAACACAATCTTCTAAAATCTGGTGATTTCACAACCTTATGATTCAGTCCATCATTTCTCATTTCAACATTCCTGTATTCGACAAGCATTTTCTGCATACAGCTTATGAATGTGGCACTATGCTAAGTGCTTAGTGCATATCTGCCAACCGGAAAAATAGGGACAGCAACAGATCATTATAACACAGTGTGGTAAGTGCTGTATATGCTCGTGGGTAATGAGAAAACTCATACTTCAACTGGTTTCTGAAAAAGGTCAACGTACTTTTCTGCTCTTTCATATGGTCCTGCTGAAATGCCCTTGTAAAGCTCTGCGTGTGTGCATCCTGTCATTCTGCAAGGCTCACCTGACCTTTCCTTTTCCCTTGGGGCCTGTCTTCTCTAAACTCAGGCTAGTCTCGCTCAGAGGTCACAGGTTTAGAGACGTGGAGAGATGTATACGCCAGGCTGCTTGTGGTCAGCATAACTGCAGCTCCTTTTTCAGAGAGCGGTTTTAATTGAGGCTTCTGGCTTCAAGGGGACCTGTGAATTCCCTGGAATTATATTCAGCTTCATATGTGTGATTATATGAAAGGTAGATCTGTAGCTTTCTTCTGAATTTTACAAGGTTATTAGATTGAAGGAAAAAAAGGGTGAGGTGCCATGGCCCACCCTAAACCATAGTACTGTATAGGCAGAGAGGAAATGGGAAGACATTTTTGAAGGGAAAAGAACATGAGGTAATAAAGGCTTGAAGTCACTCAGGAACTGATGCAGGAGGCAGTAAATCTTTGGCGTAAGCATGAGTTTTCTGGTGAGTTTACAGAGGTTTATGTACATATAGAACAGGGTTTAGACCTTGAATAGTATGTCTAGATGTTTGAACTTTATTCTGCTGCTAACAGGGAACTAGTGGAATTTTTTGAGGAAGAGATTTTTGAGAATCAGGCATATTCTTTCCAACATCTGACTACCTTGCTCAATGTAGTCAGGGTTGGGAGGGTTTTAATTACATTAAACCCTTGGGAAACTGCAAAGCTAGCTTTACCTAAAAAGATGTTAATATAAATCAGATCTCTGCCTTATTTTCCCCATTTGAATTCTGAATTGAATCCTCTGAGGATAATATTGAGTTACAGCCCAAACGGGAATCCACTTACGGTGATTGGGTACTTTGTGGTCCTCTAGGTAACTGTAGAGCATGAAAAACTTTTCTTTTAAGCATAGAAGTCCTTTTCTTTGAAGTAACTCTGTAAGCTTTGTATAGCAACTACTTGTTGCATGATAATCCCTGCTAAACAAAATCCTGTTGATTTTATTTTTAATTGGAAGTAGAAAACTGTCCCAGTATAGCATGGATTAGAGCTTCAAGAAAAGCACTCAGATTTTAGATTTTATTGATGAGTCAACTTTAGAAAGGAAAAAGGAAGAAATTGATGAAACTGCTGCCTTGAGCTATAATTTATTTTTAACTTTTTATTACAGAGAATTCCAAAGACACAAAGTAATGAACCCTGTATAACTGTCTCCTATCTTCAGAAATGGGCAGTTCATAGGGGTGATAGATAAAAAGTTTAAGTGTGATTGCTGCATGTTTCTGCTTCCAGAGCTAAAGTAGAGGACAGTGGGAGCGCATGAACAGGGGACAGGTGTATGTGGTGGTTAAGACAGTGAGCATGCTTTTGAGTCAGGTGCGAATTTAAACCGTACTTCTGCTATTTGTGTCAGTCACATATCCTAAAAGTAACATTCACTGAGCTTGTTTTCTTCTCTGTAAGATGTGTGTGGTAAAATACTCATCTTACAGGGTTTTCTTTAGAATTATATAAGAAAGACATGTTAACCGATTACATGACACTTAGCCCATGGTAATTGTTCTTAAGAGAAAATATTGGAAAATTTTTCTTGACATATACACAGATTTGAAACATTTTCAAAACTTGTTTCTTTTTAACTTTAAGAAACTGTATGACATAAGGGTATACATATTAATCAAGAAATAAATGATCTAGCCAGAGTCCACTTTTTGTTCATTGAGGTACATTTGAGGAACCATGACATAATGAAAAACAGGGTTGGAGTCACAATAACTTTGGCATTCACTGGTTATATTTAACTTCTCTGCATTTCATTACCCTATGTATAAAAGGGAATTCTGACAGTATAATGATACTGTCAACATAATGTGACAATGTATGTAATGTGCCTGGTGTGGAGGAGGTTCTCAGGGATGGCTATCCTTATCACCTCTTTTGTGATTAGGAATACCCAATCAGGAATTGACATTTTTGCTAGGACCAGGGATATAGCTCAGCAGCACAAGCGCCTGGCTGGCAAGCGCAAGGTCCTCAGTTCGATTCCCAATACCAAAAAAAAAGACGTTTTTGCTAATAAGCAAATACTGCTGCTACCTTCAAGTTTTCAAATTTCTTATCAAGCAATATATAAATAATTGTTAGACGCACTTGCCTAATGAGCCTGGAATGCACATTAGTGACCAGCTATCTGCAGTTGCAGAAACTTTGAGTAGCCCAAAGTGCCAGATGAATGATAGCATTTTTTTCAATCTGCTGTTTGCAAAGCATCTTATTTGGTGCTGCAGAAGATGTCATCTTTTAAAGAGTTATGTATGTATTTGTGTATGAGAGGAAGAGAAAAGGTAATATAAGACAGTAAATCACAAGTGTTGACCAGCTAAATGGTAGTGATGTAAGCACTTTCAGAGTTTGGAGATGGAAATTTTAGCCTTTTTGTTAACAGGGTCCAAAGATGAGACAGTTTCATGGGGGAGAGAGAATTTTAAGTTTTACCTTGGAGGATAAATAAGATTTTAATAAACAGAGATCTTCCAATTGCCCTGTCTCCCATTTATCTTATTCTAATTGGAGTTTTGGACTACCCCACAGCTTTGAATTCCAAATGCATAATTGGTGCCAAGGAACCAAAGAGCATCAGTGGCCTTCAATGTCTCTGTGAGACAACTAAAACAGTTGACTCAAGGTATTTCTGCCACCTTCTGAAAAGAACTTACAATTCTTCATTTTGAAATGTTAGATGCAAACATCTTGTTATCTTACAAATAACTCATACATGACAAATCTTGAAATCTTTTCCTCCATGAAAACACAGTATACTTCTGACAAATGGCAGTAATTTTTTCAGAAATAGCTCCCCACCTCCAATTGAAAAAGGATATAAAAATCTTACAGGTAAACCATGCATGCGTTCCACTGGTTCTGCTGTCTTTGGAAATACGCCTGTTGAGAGGGATTTTTGTTACAAGTAAAGGTGTAGTAGCTTTTTGACTATAAAGTATAATATGAATTTTCATATTTAAGTTACAAAGCTTCACTAATTGGAACCACCATGGCTTCAACTCTCTTCTCAAGCCCCCAAATATATAGAAACGATCAACCCCTCAGGTCCTTGATTTTGCCACAAAGAATGGATTCTTTTCCGTGTTCCTAGGATCATATCATCACTCTTTGAGTACCTTAACTCAATACTTTAATATAAATAGTCAGGTGCATGTTTTAAACTGTTTTAATATTACCTGGTAGGAAAGGTGTGTTTTATATATTAATGTCACAGAGTTTGCTCATAGGAATGAGGAAAGAAAAGCAATTCCTAATATATATTTCTAAATGACTTTTTATATTTTTTCCTCTAGCATTCCAAGGGACCATGGCTCTTATTAATAACCCTTTTATATCACTTATTTAAAACTTTGGCTCCTGCTAATGGATATTCCTGCTTATTTTGTTTTTTTTAAATTTTTTTAGTTTTTTTCCAGTACTGGGAATTGCATTCACGACCTTGTGCTTGCCAGGCAGGCGCTGTGCCGCGGAGCTAAATCCCCAGCCCCTTCTGCTTATTTTGATAATACCTCCTGACAGCATTTTTAGGAATTAAGAGATCCATTTTGCTCATTTTTCTTCACTGTTCACACAGTTTTTGGCAAAATGCATGTTTTAAACAGAATAGGACATTTGTCTTCCTATAGTAGCAGCTTAGGATTTCTTTATATAGTTGAAATCACCCTATTAAGTAATACCTGGACAGTACTGAGATCTTCATACTTATACCTCCAGAATCTAAACATTATTTTTTAATGTCCATATATGTAAATAGTAAGGAAATTAAGAATGGCATGGGAAGTAAATGGTTCTGGAGACACTTACATGAAGAGAAGGACTCTGCACATTTCAGTGGCTCATGTGTGTGGCTGGAAAGGCTGAAGGAAGTTCATTTGTTCCTCACATTTCCATTTACTAAATTAATTGCTTCCTCAAATAAAAAAAAAGTAAAAAAGACTTTGATGTGAGTTCCTGGCTCTACAAATTATTATCCTTATATCTTTGGGAAAATTAACCTTTATTACTTCTCTGAAAGAATTGTTGATAGTGGAATAAGATAATCCTGGTAAATTCAGTGCCTGATGCTAAGTACTAATTAAAATTAGTACTGCTATAATTGTTACCATACTAGGCAAAGCTAAATTCATGGACATTGCTTAAAAGGTTGATTCTGAAAGTTTCCCTTACAATGGAAACTTGGAAATATTCTGTGCTCGGTGATTACAGTGGTAGTATCTTGTATGAGAGAACACAGTCCAGTATTGTGACCTGCCACTACATGCAGCGTTTATTTATATGTGGCCATTTTGATGTACCTACCATTGTATATGACTGTTCCTTTAAAAACATATCCGTAGGACTTCTTAAACATGCCCTCTTAGGGACTGAGGCCTTCTTCTTGGTAATACCCAATCAGAACGATTAACATAATACATAGTTCTTAAGTGTTGGGCTTGATAATGACTTTCCCGCAATTGCTATTTTGGGTCCTTTCTTACTAGCCTGAGGAAATGACAAGATTGAGAAGCATGAACAGACAACTCCAGATAAATGTTGACTGTACACTGAAAGAAGTTGACCTCCTTCAATCTAGAGGTATAGAATTGATTGTTTGGTAAACCATAATTAATAGTGTGGTATTTTAAGTTGCTTAAATAGCAATAATGGTGGTTTTATAGATTTAAGAGATAGTTTTTATCTGTTATAAGATTACAATCCTGGTGAAAAGATTTCCCTCCACCCCATGGTCATGGATCAGATTTGGGGGATCAAAAAATAATTTTACTCTGGCAGTTTCATCATTGAGTTCCTATCACTTAGAGTGACCTGTGTTACTTTGCATTTATCCTTTAGTCATTATATTATGTAATAGTCAACTAAATAAAATATCTGTAAAAACAAGGAGGTGCCAATTCAAAAGACTAAGCTTCTCAGTTTTAGGCTTTTGGGTTCCCTATAGTGGTATGCTACAGTAGAAGCTCTCTTACCTTTCATTTACCCAGCTCACCAAATTAAAGATGGCCTTCGTTTCCTCTGGAAAGAAGACTAACGCCAGAGTTGTTGCACACTTGACCAGTAGGCAGCATTCTGGAATGCCCATCACTATTGTTCCCATTGGTTGAATTGGCTGCTTCCCAGGGGTGGGTTGTGTCCCCAGCACTTTTTATATCACTTACTTTATTTCTGCCATTAGTGTTTCATAATTCGACATGAATTCAGGAGAAAGCTTCTCTTCATGCAAAAAACAAAGGCATTTTTTAATATTCAAAGGCAAATCACTATAAGAGAGGGACTGTGAACTAGAGGTAAAAACAACTGAAAAAAGTTGGGGTCATAAAAATCTAAAAGGAGCTGGGCGTGGTGGTGCAGGCCTGTAATCCCAGCACTCGAGAGGCGGAGACAGGAGGATTATTGTGAGTTCAAGGCCAGCCTGGGCTACAAAGTGAGCGTAAGGCCAGCCTGAACTGCATAGCAAGACCCTATCTCAAAAAGACCAAAAAACAAAAAAAAAATCTAAAAGGATTCTGTACTCAGTGTCCTTTCTTTATTCTAAGGGAAGAAAAAAATTACCAGGAAAGGAAAGCAATTCTTAATATATATTTCCAAGTGATTTTTTTGTTGTGGCTAGTCCTCTAGCATTCCTAGGTATTATGGCTCTTATTACTGAGAGCAAACCAGGTCCTGTTGCCTGTTTTTGTAGATAAAAGTTTTAGAGAAATGAAAGCCAGGTCCATTCGTTTACATGTTGTCTGTAGCTGCTTTTGTGCTTCAAGGGCACAGTTTGCACGCTTGCAGAAGAGATTGTATTACAGGTCCACAAAGTCTAAAATATTTATTATCTGGCCCTCGACAGAGAGTTTGCTGACCCCTGGTTTAGGTCACCATGGGCATGGTTTATGTAAGACAGTATGGAATTTCACTCAAAGAAAAGGTCTCTTAATGTTTTGTTACATTAGCATTAGTGTGTAATTTTTATTCTGAATTTTAATTAGCTCCCTTACTGTTCTTAATTATGATAGCTAAGAGAGCTCCTACAGTATTTTAAGAGTATATAATATAATATCTCAATAATGCAATATCTCATTGCCATATTTAGGCAAGATTAAATAGTAAATGAGGTGAACCCAAAAGATATGTAACTGTCTGAATAATAAATAGAGGGAAATTTGCATATGCATGTCGAGCTATCTAGGCAGGTACCCTTAAAGTTATTTTCAGAAGCTTAGTCACTGTATAGCCTCTTAGTTTTAAGCAGTGAAAGAATTATTATACATAATATGGGGGTTATATAAGTGATTGCTACTATATTACAGAAGATTGCATCAATTTTTTTTTTACTTGTGTGGTCTTTGAAGCAAAATAAGACACACTAATCAAACATTTGATTATGAGATTTATAGTAAGCCTTAAGTGATCTAGAAATTAGAACATCAGCTGCAACTTAAGTAATTGAAGAAATAAGTATGCAGCATCTTAAAATATTAAAAAACCCAGTTAATATATCAAGTGGCATTATGGCTTTTATGAGTGATCATAGGAATTGTTTTCAGAAATTCTCTTAGTAAAACATTTGTAATTGCAAAGAGCTGTGTTTTGAGTCTGTACTGGGCAATGACCTTACAGTGACCTTTTTTTGATAGTGAAGCATTTTATATACAATTTTATAATAAATTATACTTCTCCATACTCCAGGAATCTTTTTATACTGAGTTTCCAACCTAAACTTTTAAGTGAGAAATGAAATCTGAACTTTATTTGGGGGGCAGCATTTAGACTTAGATGAAAAGCAGCTTAATTGTTGGTTTTGGTAGGGAAAATATTTGTTGGGAAGAAAAGTATAGAAATCAAAATACCCAATATCGTTAAACTGTTGGTACTGTATAGCATTCTCTAAAGAAGCACGGACACAGTTAGAAAGCTTAAGTAGAACTGTGTAGAACAAGCAGAATACAGAGGTAAGTTCACAGAAGTGAAGGGAGGACATAAAACTGGCACTGGATCACAACAGACCTCGGCAGAGTCACAGTAGGAGATAGGACTGAAATACAAATACTAGACCAGGGAGTGAACATGAGAGGTGATAATGTGGTAAAACAAATTCTCAGGGACTGTTCTATCTATTCTGGAATTAGAAACATATCTTTTATCATTGGCAAATCTGTAGACATCCTTTAACATGGAATTAAAGAGTCTCCTTTTTCTTGAAAGTAGGAATCCATGAACAACTGATACTTTACATTTATTCAAGTTGCTTAGCTATCTCAAGATATTTAATTTAATTAATCTTTATATATTGGGCTTCTCCCATAGATGAGTTTATAATGGATTAAATTTTAAGGTAAATTAGGAAAGGGAGCTTTCACTGTTTGTCTTCTTTCTTATAGTTTGTTCATTAAATCAAAATAAACAGAAAGAAAACAGGTCAGCTATTCTTTCCTTTTTCTTCATTAACTTTCTCAAATGGCCCACATGCTTAATCCTGCCTAAGGAGACTAGTCTACAATTAGAAATATTCCTTCAGGTAATGCATTGTAGATAAACACAGGTGTAGTTTTCTTGGATTTTTTCTCATAATGATAAAGAAAACACTATTTCATTTGGAGGAGGATTAGTGTAATGTGTTTGAAACCCTGGGAAACATTTTCCTTACATCCTTTATGTATTTTTTTTTGAGAAGGAATCCTAAATGCTTGGTAATTTTTTTATAGGAAACTTTGATCCAAAAGCCATGAATAATTTTTATGACCACATAGAACCTGGCCCAATTGTACCACCGAAACCATCTAAAAAAGGTGAGTAGGGACATGCCACAAACATAAAATTAAATAACAAAATTCTCTGGGGCCTCTAAGTATTTGAAGAAATGTCCATTTGAGATGTTCATTAATATGGTAACTTTGTTTATGTTGATTAAACTAATGTTATGGAGGTGATAAAGAAATGTCTCCAAACTTTTAACTTTTAGAAAACAAGTTGAAACAGTGTATTTATTATATAGTTAACATTATGAGTTTACTCAGCACTGTTACTTAAAATAATAAAAAAAATTTTAAAATTGTTTCTTATAAAACAATGAGAATCTTAAATGTCTGATATTAGAATAGAAAATTAGATATGTGGTGGATTATTTTTCAGGTAACAAAAGAGTGTGTATTCAAAAGATGAACCTAGCAAATTAGATAGGGACTTAGGTCGTTTCTCATCAAAGACAAAAACAAATCTCTCATAACAGGTTTGGCGAATTATTTTCAGATCTTGGTTATGTAGAGGTGATGTAAAGGCATTAAATCTGTTTTCCCTGTTTTTATAGACCAAACTTTAATTTGCATTAATTAATTTCAGTTAAACTGAAATGTTGAGGCACTGAATGTGGGTTAACATTTTCTGCCTCACTCTTATTGATAGCCCATGTTTTATAATTCTCAAGACTCAAGCTTGCATTTCATATTTTAGTCCTTTAAATGCTTTAAGCAGCTCAAGATAGTTTCGTGATGAACACATACTATACAGTGGAGAATGCATTTCTTAAAAAGTCACCCAAGGATGCAACAGTAAAATCTCATCAGGCTTATTTTTAAGTAGAGAATGTATAAATTCTTTCTAAATAACATAACCTGACCTACTTAGGTAAATTCTGGTTGAACAGTTTTCCATGTATATTCAGTAGTGTTTTTATATTTTATTTATGAGTTGTAACCAGGATCTGTTCTATTTATTATTTAATGCTATCATGGATATTTCATCAAATCCACATTTGAAATAGCCAGTGATTTCTAAAAATGGTACAAAGAATCATCTTAATGGATGTGCCAGATTTGGCACTGTGCAGACATATGTAGCTTCACCTAAAAGTCACTAGGTTACACAGAGATAAATATCACTTTACTCTTTGATTTTATAAAGTATGAGTCTTTAAACTTGATTTTGGCTTAGTGTCTGCTAAAGAAGTATCGCTTACTAGAAATGCAGCAGGTGAACTTCATTTCATTGACTCAAACGCTATCATGGAAGGATTATTCTATTTAAGGGAGTGCATTAACAGTTGCTACCCTGGGAACAGAGAACAATATTTATGAGAAATAGTGGATAGTATGTCCTCCATGTGGCATCTCGTTAGCATAAACTCTGAGGTGTGGTTCAAGGGGCCCATACAAAGACACTGGTATTATTTTCAAAGTTTTAGAAAGGAGTTGAGGACGATATCAGACCTCTCTGGGCAAAGCCAGATTGTTTACAGTAGTTAAATTTATGGTTTGATGATAATTTATAAAAGCCTTAAATGTTTATATAAGACAGGAAGATCTAAAATTATTGATCTAAGATAAAAACTAAATACAAGCAAGCAAACATGAGAGAAAAAAGAGAGAGAATACAAATTTCCACAACTAGATACCTGGTCTTCCAAGATTTATATGTAAATATAATAACAATTATAATCCCCATAGGCTTTTTAAAATTAATTGATTCTAAAATGAAAATGCAAAACCACAAACCAGCTTCAGAACTTAGTATAAAGCTATAGTAATCACAGTGTGATACTGGCAGAGGAATAAAGAAATAGATCATTGAAACAAAATAGAGTCCAGCTGCAGATACCCATTCATGCAAACAACCAATAGAGAAAGGAAAATCTTCACCAATTTGGGCTGAAGAACTGGACATTCCTATGGAGAAAAAATTTTTTTATTTACTTAATATCATATGTAAAAATTTGAGTTAGGTTATATACCTAGGTAAAAAACCATAAAGCTTCTAGAAAAACATGGACTAGCTTTGCAACTTAGGTATACATTAAGTTTTTAGGCAGGACAGGGGAAGCAGTAAATTCATCATTTCTGCTCGTCAAGAGACTATTAAGAAAATGAAAAGGTAAGCCACAGACTAGGATAATATATTCACAACATAGGTATCTGGTAAAAACATTGGTATCCAGAATGTATATAAAAAGCAAAAGACTTGACCAGACACTTTACAAAGGAATATGCATGTAATGAAAGACCATTCAAAAAGGAAATTTCTTAAAGTAATAGGATGGCTACTAGGAGCCCAGATAGGTGTGGTTTTCTAGCAGCAGTGTTGCTAATATGCCATTCTGCTGTCTCTGAGATCAACACCTTGTGTTTGAGATGGGAGGGTCCTGTTTGCTATCCTGCTTGGCTAGAATTATGCAAAGCTTACATTAATATTCTGTGATGTAGTCTCATTAATATCAATCTTTAGCTCTCTACAAGTACTTTTTATAAAAGGTCTCTTTTCCCTGGCTCATTTAATTCAAATAAAATTTGCCAAAGCCATTATTATATAGTACCTCAGAATTAGTTATAATAGGTCCAGCTACTTTAAAATACATATTGTTTAGTATCTACATTGATTAGATAGATGGATGCTTGATTCTATAGAGCAAAGACACAACACCTTATCCCAAATAGTTTGTTCTCTACATGTATGCAATTTTAATAAAAAACAAACTAGAAAACCATCTAAAACATAAATTCTATTTAAATAATAGATTTCTATTTTTAAAATTTAGTTGAACTTTAATTTTCTAATATGTATTGGTTAAAATATAAAATGGTACTGTTATTTAATGAATTGATTCTCACCTCCACCATTTTCTGTGAAAATTTTTAAACAGTATAACCTGCTTAAATTTTATAATTTGGGAAGAAGCCATTTCATCACAGATTTATAAAAAGCTACTCAGTTGTATGAAGTCAAATTTATTTTGTTAAGTACTTGCATATTCTCATTTTGTTTTTTAAACTAATTGGACTTTTCTAAAAGTACACTATCAACATCAAGACAAACCAGTAAAATGCTAACTGGTAGAACTGGTTTATTTGTTTGAATGCCTTATAGTATAGATGTATACTAGAAATCTAAAAATCTAGGTCTATGTGAAGTGTAAGAATTAGAGAATGACAGAAAAAAACAAGAAAAGAGAAAACTTTGGATTGGACTTTGCAGTTAAGCAATTTGTGTGTGTGTGTGTGTGTGTGTGTGTGTTCGCGCACGTGCACGCACTTGCATGCTCTCCTCAGGTAACTTGGCAAATCTCCCTCCTCCCTCTTTGGAAACTCACATGGTGACAAGAGCAGTGACCTTGTTGTCCTATGACCTGTTTCCTGGTCTTCTTGGCCACCTGACCCTGTTCAGATCTACTCTGTACCACAGAGGTGGAGGCAGTAGGTTCAAATACTTGTATCTGTGGATTTAAAAGGATTTTGTTGAGTCAGTGAGATGAAGCTATGTGGTGCCGTGGAAGTACTTTACAAATCAAAGAAAGAGAACTTTTCCTTATTCTTTGGAGCATAGAAAGAGCATATTCTTTGCCCTTGTTTGCTCTGATAATGGATTGTTTAAGTGTCTAAGCTGCCTTGCTTCCAGTTGTGGAGTGGGGATTTCTAAAAGTGGGTTGTACTGTGGGATCTCATATGAGTTTAGAACTGATCAGCAAGTGCAAGGTCTTTTAAAAGACGATCTTATTTGGCGCTTAAGGGCAAATAATATGGAGTCTGCCATTGTTCACTTAATATAAAATGTTGCTTGGTAATAACCTGTAAATTCATAAAAACGATATTTTAGCATAATATGGAGATGCCTACAGTTCTTGTCCATGTTGCAAAGTGTCTGCCAGGCTTTGGCACATAGATAATTGGAATTTATGAAATGATTTGGAAGCACTTGTCAGGAATAGTATTATTTTGAATTGGTTCTGACTTTTCAAGTGCTATTATTTTTCCTTTTAATTATAAAATTTGTAGTTGTATTTTATCACTATTTGTAGTAGTTATCCTTTTTTTACCCTGCAATTTTCTTTTAGCTGTTGCTTAATCAGAGAACCACTGAAATGTAACCTCCCAAATTTTGCTTTCACATTGACATTAATTGCTATCACTGAGTTTATACCCTTGTTCCCCTGAAAAGTGGGAATCTGGGGAAAAGCAGGGCATTTGTTCCAAGTAATTGAAGAGGATGGAAAAAGTTGAAAGAACCCCTGCTCTGCATATGTTGTAAACGCAGCATTAAATGTACCACTTGCCCTCACAGGGGACCTAAAGTACATGAAGTAATGAGAAAAGTAAGTGCACTCAGCCGTGTGGCTTACGTGAGCTGTCCTTGTGAACCTGTTCCATCTTGCTGAAGAATGACTTGGTCCCTTCTTACCGGCTTTGCTTCTTCTTATGCAGACTCCTCAGACCCCTGCACAATTGAGAGAAAAGCCCGAAGAATTAGCGTGACCTCCAAAGTACAGGCAGATGTCCATGACACCCAGGCAGCAGCTGCAGATGGTTTGTACTTGTGTGTCCAGAGATCATGCAGAATGTCCAAAAGTACATGTTAACCTATGTAGAGTTATCAGACCTTGATTTTTTTATTTTCAAAAATTACTCTCTATACTATCCAATGAAATGTAATGTAAGCCACATAAATGACTCAGAATAGTCTATAACCACACCAAAAAGAAAGGTGAAATTATTTCTGCTGGATAGTGAGATAGTTAGTAATCCTTATTCTATACAAAGTTTTCTAAATTTGTTGCATATTTTATTCATGTATAGTGCATCTCTCTTTGGACTAACCACATTTATTTCAAATACTCAATAGCTACCAAAATTGATAGATAAGCTCTAAGGAAACTGTGTTAAAAGTAAGACCAAATAAATACTTTTAAAATGATTTAGAAGCTCTGAATTTTATAAACTTCTCACTGAAGTTTTATCCTGCAACTTGAACTTTATCCTGACATTCAGTTTCAGTGTAGTTTCTAAAACTATGTATTTGAGTTTCTGCAAGTATTCTACTGATTTTTTTTCATTTTCATTCGTACGTGTTTGCAGTATGCCATGATAACATCCGCCTGGGGAGTTCGTACATGCTCATAACACATCTTCATTCTTTTTCATTCCTGCTCCTTCCAACTCTTGGACGCCTCCCCATTTGTTAAAGTGCTATTTCCAGTTTTTTCCCTCTGTTCTTTTTTTCCATTCCCTTTCCCTTCCTCTATCCCATGTTCCCCTTCCCATTTGAAACAGGGCTCCCAGCTTCTCATTATTTATTTTGTTCTGCATTCATATTTTGAGTTTCACATATAAGAGAAAACATGCAACATTTAAGCTTGTGCGTCTGATTTATCTCATGTAATGTTATGGTCCCAAAGTGCATCCATTTACCCACAGATGTCTCAAGTTTATCCTTTATTGTCGAGTAATACTTCATTGTATATAAATACTACATTTTCTTTATCTATTCTTAAAGAATATTGTAAAACTAGTTCAAAAGATCCCATCCTAAGAACGAACGTATGAACAAGATATACTTTACATGGTTAAAAAAAAACAAACCCTTCCTCCTTTAGCATATTTACCATTGGGGGTGGGGAATGGAATGTTTCATTTATCTTGAAACTACTGTAGAAAAACTTAAATGTTTAAAATACTGAGTTACATACTTGTAAGCAAATTGTCTTCTGTATGATACAGACAGTATTGATTAAACTAAGTTTATTTGTGATGTTAATGAGGCATTTTCATTTTCATGGAAAATTTAGACTATTAAAATCCATTTAAAAATAATATGAAATATTATTTTAAGTTTCTTTTTAAATGTACCATAAAAAAGAAAAGGCTGCATACCTGTTAATCAGATGTGAATACACGTCTTAAAATAATGCTTCTTCATGATGAAATGAGGAGTATCTTTTTTAGGACGAAAACTAATTCTAATCTTAAAGGTCTTTTTTTAAAAAATGTTTTGGTAAGTTGCATCAGAATGACTTATTATTCCAAATCAAATTGTTATGGTATTAAACCAGTAAGAGTCCCAAGATATCCTGAGTTAGTTACGTTTATGAAAAAATAGTACTTTAGAAACCATTTTCATTGTAAGTGTATGCATCGCTATAATCTAAAGTTGATACCTAGCTACATTTAGAATTAACATATAAAGACAGATGGTAATCGCTAAGAGTTTACTATCTTCTCTTCCTCTGTAGTAAATATTACTTCATGAAATAAAAAGGTTTTTGTATGTATCTTTTTAAATTCTGGAATCCAATATAAGGTTGCTGACCAGCCATAGACATTTTTCAAACTATCCTTTTCTATCTTAGAAAAGGATAAAATTGAATTTTGGGAGCCTATTTATTCAAAACCAACAGTAATAATGTGTAATTTTTAAAGCCATTAGGTTTTTGGGCATATTGTTCTTTTAAAAGACAAAGGCTGCTATATGAGAGAGGACCTTTCCTGGAAATGGCATAGTAAACATTTTTCCCATAACAGAACACTTCAACAATGTGCTTTTTCTTCTTCCATGCAAGATGAAAAAGAACACTGTACTAAATCTACATGTTTTGCAGTCATAAGGCAAGAGACATAGGTGGGTGATCATAGCAGCTGAACGTGGCAGTCAAAACAAGCCCACCTCCTCTTTATAGCCATAGGAATATGCTAAAAGAACCCGATAATTTTCCGTCATCTTGTACAGCTAAGATCACCTGTCTGCTTATCAGGCAGTAAAGGTAAAGTTCAGGGTCTAAACCTCAGTTCTCTTTACCTGTTAGGAAATGTTTATACCAGCCATTTGTCGTGGAGAACAAACCGACAAACCAGAAGGAGTCAGCTAGTTTTCAGTAGAAGATAAGCTTGGCCCCAAACAGTATCTGACAAAGCTTCCCCACGTCTGTTTCTTTCATCTATTTAGAAAGATTGCTTACCTTAGATGTTAATCTTATTTCCAATTCCTAGTGAGGTTTCCAGTATTCTATAGGTGGATGTGCTCAGCCTCCTGACCCTGCCCAGGTTCCATCTGTAGATCTTTTAGACCCCATTCTCAACAGGGACCATTTCTGTTTTTTTGTTTGTTTTTTTTTTTTCCGGTACCAGGAATCGAACTCACAACATTGCCCTTGCCAGGCAAACGCTGTGCCACTGAGCTAAATCCCCAGCCCCAACAGGGACCATTTCTAAAAGGAAGGATTTACAAATTAACTCTAGGAAAAGAGCATTTTTGTGCACAAGGTCAGAGAGAATGAGGACTGAAAAGGAATACAGCTTTTAGTGTGTGTGTGTTTGTTTTCTAAATCTTGGAAATCAACATAAGGTTGCTAGCCAGCTGCAGACATTTTTCAAAATGAATAAATGAAGAATATTTTATGTCTATAAGATAGAAAGGAATCAGAATAAAAGATAGTGTTTTGTAGTTGAATGAATTTCAGCTTTATGAAAGCTGTATAGGGTATCATTCTCTTATCACTATTCTGGGGAAAACTTTGTTATGAACCATCCCTGCCGTTTATAAACTATTAGTATAAAACATGCATATTGTTGGAGTTTAAAGTCTCAAGGAAAAAGGTACACAGTTTATTGAGTTGTTGCCTATGGTATGGATGGGACTATAGAGATAAAGCGTTAAGGTAGAATAGACTGAAGTCACAGGGAAAACTTGAGATAGAATTGACGGGCTATAAAACTGTCTTTCATTTGGCTGGAATAAAACTTAACTATCCACCATCTATTGGGAATGAACTAGGAAGGCAGTCTATTCTGGACTTCTAGCCATCTTCTTTTTTTTTTTTGGTTTTTCTCCGGTACCGGGAACCGAACTCATGACCTTGCGCTTGCTAGGCAGGCGCTTTGCCACTGAGCTAAATCCCCAGCCCCTCTAGCCATCTTCTTATAGAAAAAAAAAACCTCTTGAAAACACACCTTTTTATGCTTTTCCAACAGGTATGTTTACTAATTGGCTCACACACTAGATAAGGCAGGCAATTACTCCACTTGCCTTTTTGGGTAGTTTTTTCAGTTTGGATTATACTTCGAAAATTTTTCAACCATTTTCCCCTCCTCTTTCCTTTAATTCTCACTCCCTGCAGAGCATCTATCCAGCTCCAAACCGAGTCCTCGGACACAGTCCCGAGATGAAGACTATGAAGGGGCTCCATGGAATTGTGACAGTTGCACCTTTCTCAACCACCCAGCACTGAATCGCTGTGAACAGTGTGAGATGCCGCGGTACACTTGAGCTCAGAAGAGCTGGCACCGGGTTGAAAGTGAAACTTGGAGCACCCGCCAGAAGACAAGGAAACCTCGGGAATCTCTTCATCTGCCCAGCCTTTTCATTTCTGATTCCCTGGGGGGCGGAGGAGGAGGAATGGCACCGTGGCCACTGTGCTCACAAAAGGAAAAATGGGGAGGTCTTTATTTTTTCCTTTAGCTCATTGCAGAGTGAGAGGTAGAAAGGGATACTTGAAACCGGGAAAGGCCTCTCTCCTGAAAGAATGTACACAGAGAAGTCAAGAGCTCTTCTGTGGAATCCCAGTCATTACAGTTACTGCTGAGTGGCCCTTATTTTTCAAAGTTGAACTTTGAATCATGGTATGAAATGTTACAGTTTATGCAGGCAAACTGTGAATTCCAGAGCAGACTTATCGGATTACATCTGTCTGGGAAACCAAGGCTCCCTGTGCTTCTTTCCTGCTGCTTCCTATGAAGAGAAGGGTGGGAAAAAGCACCCAAAATACATTTTTTGGCAGAATAATAAGGGTATTTGTAATTGCTGCTTTTTTTCAGGGGTAGTTTCAAACACACATATGCACAGATATTTTAAAATGTGATTTGTAGCAGTCAGGAATGAGGCAGATCATGCCCTTTGTTGGAAGGTACAATCAGAGGCAGTAAGATCCCTTTGGTTTGTACAGTGATTCATCAACCTGTATCAACACTGGTAACTAAGACCTAATTATGCCACATAAGAAATACATTTTTAAGTTACTATAGGCTTTTATTAGGCCTTTGCCTTTAAAAGTTACCCTTACAAAATACGATTTTATAAATGACATTCTCATAAAACTGCGCTTTGCCGATAGCACAGTGAGTGTATGCCAAATGCAAGTCCATTCCAGAATTCATTTGGAAATCTTCAGCTCAGCTGTGGTTCTTAAGAAATACTTGTAGTCCATCAGGCCTTCCCCTCCCCCTTTTAATTTTGTGATGAATTCATGATGTTTACAGCACAGATAATACGTTGTGCCATAATTCTAATTTAGCTGAAAAAAATATTAACTGTTCAATAAAGATTTATTTGCACATGTTTATAAAAACGGGAAAAAGTAGTTGGCCAATATCATAAAGTTGTGCACTGCATTATTTGGGGAGCAAGAGAAGGCTAGTCAAGAAACAGTACTGGGCTGGGGCTGTACCCCAGTCGTAGAGTGCTTGCCTAGCATGCACGAAGCTAGGTTTGCTCTTCAGTCCCCCTCCCCACATACATAAGAAACATGAGTACGGAGAAGTTTGAAACATTTTAAATTTAATGAAGCTGTTCTCAGAAATCATATTTGTTCCTGCAGTTCAGGTAATATTAAAGCACTATGAAACAGAACTTAGTGTGATTCACCAGGGTGCATCACTGAAAAATGAGTAACATTCAAATAAGCGTAGTTCAGCATTGGATTTTGGGAACCCCTCCCATTTTGGTGAGGATGAACAGTAGTAAAGTTGGTAGGTTTTCCCATCCCAAAGGTTTTGCCTGAGGTTATAACCTTAGGAATACCAGGTGTCCGTCCTGCATACACATACACTCTGTGCTGTCATTGTATTCTAATTTAGCGGTAAAATCTGACAGACCTGGAAAAACAAGCTGCACTTAATAGCATAATGAAACCAAAGGCATAACTCATCAAAGTTTTCCATCAAAATCATAACTTCACACACTGCCTACAGCTTTCAAAACATTTTTTCATATATGGAATAACTCCCCAAAATATAGTCACTTGTTTCCCAAGGTAAGCATGGTTATGTAATTACACTGATAAAACATCTTTTAATACAATAACTGGCAAAACTGTGAAAATAATGGTGAGAAAGCAGATGGGTGTAAAAGCACGAACAGTGATCTTTAAAGGATTTTGTAACACTGGTTTCTGTCAGTCTCTAATAACCCAGTCTATTAGTCCTACTGTTCTGTAAAATGCCTTTGCCTTCGTGTGGTTTCATATCTTGTTAGTGATGGTCAGCATCACTTGGTGTTAAGAAACAGTTCAAGGGAAAAATATATACATACATATATATACTGCTTGGTGTTCTAGCTAAAAAGGTTTACCAGTATTCATAGTGATACGCCGAAGTGGTGGCAGTTAACTTGGCAGTTGTCAGTTGAAAATGAAAGTAGCATGTCTGAAAACAGTCTGATGCAGTGCTTTATTAAAACCATGTAGATGACTTTAAAACTTGCATGAAAATACACCAAGGTTAATAAACTGTTATCATACAGTAGATGCATGGTTTCAGTCCTTTGATGAGATATCCAGTCAATCATTGCTTTCACCTGCCAGGAAGAGTGAGGAAACAGTCTGTTTGCTAGGTATGGAGGGTGGAGTTTGAAACATCAAAGATAGACTTTAAGGAAGCTTTGTACACATTAATTTTCAATTGTGCACAAGTTTCACATTCCAACATAGGCTATATCCAGTTTTGAAAAGTGAGCAAAAAATAATTTGACACTGATAAATTTGATACATTTAACTGTGTCCCATATAGACTGCTTCTTGCTTATGACCAGTTTTAGTAAGAATTCACCCAACTTTCAAGGTGACTTTTTAAAAGGATCTCCTGGTTAGTTTGGTGTGCGTAAACAATTGGCATATGTGTGAGGGTATAATGGGGTGACGCCTGGCTGCTAGGGTGCCTGTGTTTTCAGTTAGCTGGTGCACTCCTTGATTGTTGTAAGAGGCTTGTTTTCTTAAAATATGTCTGGTTTGATGTACCTGTAACATACAGACCTGACTATACGTTTTACATTACATTATTTCACTTTATTGTAAACTGGGTTTTTACAGAGCATGTTTGCCATTTTGTGTAAGTACATTGCCCCTTAAATTTTGGCGTTCTTTAAAAGTTTAAAGTGGTAACAGAGGAGCCAGAAGTTTTCTAAGCATTGTAAAATGTATTGAATTAATATTGATCTAGCTTGGGAGAGAGTAGAGGCAGGGGGTTTTAAAGAAACAAATGCATTGTAAAAAATGTAGTTTTAGAACAGATTAATGATGGTGGGGAAAGTGTTGCTAATTTGTTTATTTCCCTGGAAGACATGGGAAGTGTGGTAAGCAGTTTAATTTTTAAGGAGCTGGTCTCAATTTTAGTACTTTTTAATTCTAAAAAAAAATCAATGTTTCCTTAAATTTTGTCATTGCTTTGTCACAATTATTTAGGGTTCATATCCTTCCTGTGGCAACTCAATTTTATATAGTATTTTAAAAGGTAATTGTAATGTCTTTCTGACAGTATAAACAAAAAGCAAGAATATAAAGCATAGAAGAATTGTCCTTTAAAAACATCCATGATGTATCCTGGAATGTGAAGATGTCCCTTTATTGTTAAAAATTGAATTATTTTAATATTGTACCATTGTTAGACCTTAAATAAGTCTTTGTTACAGTGTGTTTGTATATCTGTAGAGAAAGGAAAACAATGGAAATGTTACTTTAAAAAAATCAGAATAAATTGGGCACTGTCTGTGTTGCACCACTACTGTATCTTTTTGAAAGAATTAACAGTATTTTCCTATTGTGAAAGTTAATTCTGATGATGTTTTCACATTCACCAGACATTTTTTTCTGTATTATTTGCATCCCCAAATATTTAATACAAGTAGATTTTGCATGGCTTGGGCATTCAGAGATTAATAGAATGACAACTCAGTTTTAATTTCTAAAGCCATGAAAGGTTGCTTTGAGACTGAACAATTCTGAATTTTTATTTATAATGACAACCAATGTCCATGTTTCTCTCCCTGCTGTAAAAGAATTGATCAGTTTCTTCATTAAAGCAGTAAGAACTTATTAAATCATGTAAATATCATGTGTCTTTTAGATTTCTGTGTATGCTGTGAATGACATTATTTTGAGATGAAATTGTACAAAGGCATTTGAAAGGCTATGCATGCATCGTACCTCCGAACAATACATATTCAGAAAGTCAAAGATTCCTGCAAAATAAATTAATAAACTAAAAGCAATCACATTTTGTATCTCTTCTGTGTAGTTAGAAGTAATTTATAGTATCAAACTGATTCTAGTCCCAAATATATTTTTGGATTCACAACTTTTGCTTTATTAGAACATGTAGTGATGTTAGCTTTTTAAAAAATGTACCTTACTGTGACTTAAAAATTTGATATAAGTTCTATATGGAAGTTGCAATATGTACATTTTTCATTCCACTTAATATTTACAAATGAATAATTTTTTTAAAAAAAATCTGTTACTGATTTTTCAAAGGCAAACTCCTTGAGGCCCTGATACTCATCTTGCCTAGGATTTGCAGAAATCTTCCCCACTTCTACACAGAAATCACCATAGATACATTATACTAGGTGACCTGTTCTGTAATTAAATACATTTAAATCATTTCTACTCATTTTAACATAGAAAAAAATGGAAACATAGAAGTACAGAAAAATGGTATAATTATGTCTCCTGTACTTAAGCAAGCATTCTTATCAATACTTACCTGTTTTAGCAGCCCTTTCTGCTTTCTGAACTATTTTGAGATAAATTCCAGACATAAAAACTCATTTATAAATATCCTCTTAAGATAAGCACTTTGTACTCATTACACCTTACAAAATTACTCCTTTTTAAACATTGACTATCCAGTGTTAAATTTCTCCAATGAATCTCACAGACTCTAAGCTTTTTCAAATCAGAAAATGGGGTTCTAACTAGAACACATGCAATACATTATATCTCAAGTCTGTATATATACACATTTCTCCCTATCAGGAACCCAATCATTTATTAACTGTCTTCATAAGGAAACAGCAGTGATTAGTTACCCACAACCACCTCTTACACTGAAATGTGTAGAAAGAACAAAGATAAAATTAGGAGTAGTATGTGAAATAGTTTTCTTACCACACTTCTATCCCTGAGCTACATCCCCCAGCCTGTGGGTGAGTTTGTTATTTTCAAGTTTCAGATTTTCAGCAGTTGGAATCACTCACCTGTCCTTTTGAATATTGGTAGGTGTGCTTTTGACAACATTTTCATGACAGGATGATAATTATAGTGTGGGAGCGGTCAAGTAGTGAAGCCTAGTTTCCCAGTCTTTTGCATTGTGGATTGGGTACAAAGCCGAAGTTAGTACATTTGATATTTTGCTTTCTTTTGACTTTTGTGATTACAAGGCAGTTTTAAGAATTTTGTTACCTTGATCAAGAATTACCAATAATAGCTATTTCTAAATTCCAGTGCCCAAATTTGCTTTCTTTTAAATCATGAATTCAGTATAGTAAGTCTCTGGCTTACAAACATTCAAATTGTGAATTTTCCCGATAATGACAGACCTCACATTACAAACATTTGTAGATGCAAACAAATCTCAGAAGTCGCTCACGTGATTGCTGGACATTGTCACAGTTGTGCTTCTGTGAGCCTACTGTAATGTGCAGTAGTGTACTGTAGCACAGTGCTCAATCAGCCCAGAATGTTCAGAAGCAAGAGGAAAAGCAGTGGTGATGTAGAGGGGACTGCTAGGAAATGTAGAGCAATAACCATGGAAACAAAAGGGAAAATAATTGAGAGACTGGACCAAAGCAAAAAGATGGTAGACATTGAATTGTTTAACCATTGGCACAATTCTAAACAGCATGGACAAGATCATGGAACATGGGAAGATTGTTTTTCCTTTACATTGTGTATTTGTGTCAGAGGTGTGTAAGACTCACTTTGTTGGACTTAGGAATGAATCTGACTTGATGTTCTCCCAGAATGGAACTCATTCATAAGTCAAGGACTTGCTGTAGTCTGATTTTGTTGTGCATGATCCAAAAATCTTTATTTGAAAGGCATTTGCAGTAGGGAAAGAGAAAACAGCGTATTGAAATAGCCTGCATTCCTTGTCCACTATTTGACAATGGAATGGTCACATGGTAGGGGGACTCTGATTTCAAGATTGAAATTTTAGTTTTTCTTCCCAAGTTCAACTGAAAAGCAACATTTCTAAGAGCTGGAAAACAGGGAAGGATGCTCTCAATGAGGTCAGGAATGACAGGAAACATGGGGATATTCTGAGAGCAATGGCAACCAGTCCCAGTCAGGTCACAACTAGCTGTCTATGTAGGTCAACCTACAAAGCAAGTCTGGCATTCCCCAAACTGGGCAGCGGGCAAATAGAAGGAAACTTTGCTGGCCGGGAAACATGTGGAATGCACTATTTGCATTGGGCTCCTTTTGATATCATGGTTCATTAAGGAAAGAAAGCACTTACAGAAAGTTGGCCACTAGTTCAGGGGCATAAGGTACAAAGTAACTTCAGGCAGCCACAGTGAACATAGAGAAAAAATTGTACTGCTCCTTGAGGATTTTAAGAAGTGGGCTTCAAATTCACAGTGAAGACCTGAAACACTACCCATAGCTCCCTGCTTGTTAGGTGGCCCCAAACAAATACCTAGAAAAGTGTTGAACTTTCCAATCTTTCTAATACTTTGTAATCAAGTAATTTTGAACAAAGAAAAATAAACCTACAGAGAGAAAATTGTTTATTTTCATTTTAGTCAAATATTAAGATTTGAGCAATGGCATTTTATAGGGTTTTGTTTTTGTTGTTTGAGACGGGGCCTTACTATCTACTTCAAGCTGGTCTTGAACTCACCATATGGTCCAGGCTGGCCTCAAACTCGCCGTAATCCTCCTGTCTCAGCCTCTCAAGTGCTAGGATTACAGGCATGCACCACCACACCCAGCTCCATATGTCATTTAAAGAAATCTGCAATCATGGAAAGATACAGCATTTTGAAAATAGGATCTCATTCTACAGAATCAGAGCAGAACACTAATGTCTAAATTTAATACTACACAATTTGAAACAATATTGTATTTCTTAGGTACAATCAGATCAAGAAAGATTGCATTCAAATAAAAATTTTACTAAGTTCTAAAATACAAATATAGTAAATTCAGAGAAACTATCAATGGAGAAATCTTAGAATTCAGAGGAATGGGATAAAGAGATGAAGAACTGACAAAGAAGAAATGTGAATTCTACGTCCAGGAAATTCAATGTGAGGCTGGGCATAGTGGCACATGCCTGTAATTCCAGCACTCAGGAGGCTGAGGCAGGAGGACCAATGTGAGTTCAAGACCAGCCTGGGCTACAAAGTGAGCTCAAGGCCAGTCTGAACTTCAAAAATACAAAAAGAAAAATCCAGTGTGAAATACCAAAAGGAACAAATGGAGCAGATAATAGAGAAGTAACAAATAAATATAACAGTCATGCACCAAATAATAAGGCCTCAGTCAACAACAGACTGGCCATACATACAACAGTGGGCACTTAAGATTAGAATGAAGCTGAAGAAGTCCTATCAACTAGTAAAGTTGGTAGCTGTTCCAACTATGAGGCACAATACATTTCAGTGTATTGTGATAATTATGTAAACAACCTGCACAACCAATCTTTTGCATATATGACTAGTCATGGATACATACCTATAATCCCAGCACTCTGGGTGGCTGAGACAGGAAGATTGCAAGTTTGAACACAGCCTGGGAAATTTAGTGACTGACACTGTTTCAAAATAAAGAGGCTCGGGATGTAGTTCAGTTTGAAGGCCCTGAGTTCAATCCCTAGTACTGCTGAAAAGTATAGCACATATAATTATGTATGTACATCATACTTGATAATAAATGACATTAATTTATTTACTGTTATTTATCATTTTTAGAAAGTTCTCATATTTATAAAAGAGATTACTGTAAAGCTATACCATGTTATATTAGTAGCAACCTTATATATCTCATGTTTACCACTTGTCTTGATTATATCAATAGGCTGTCTAAGTTTGTGTAAGCACACTCTATGATGTCTGCACAATAAAGAAATTACCTAACACATTTCTCAGAAAAGACACATGACTGTAAGAGACACGGGGATGGGAGGATGGAAAATGTATTGCCTACAAAGAAATAATAAAGGTGATATTAGAATTCTCTTGCCTCTGTATAATACTCAAACACAACCCTTTTGATGTACAAAGTGGAGAAAGTGACTTTTATGACCACTGTCTTAGTTACCGTTTTTCAAAGCTGAGACAAAATAGCTGATGCCCAAAGTTAAAGAAGGAAAGGTTTATTTAGCTCACAGTTTGTGGAAGTTTCAGTCCATACTCAGTTGGTTCCAAGGCAGAGTGGCACATGGCAGAGGAGCAATAGTTCATGGCAGCAGAACACAGCAAAAACAACAGGAGCAAAAAGGGACGGTTGTGCAGAGAAGACTCTTTCCCTCCCTTATATTGTAGGTGGGTGTAGCACTCACAACCATAATCCCATCATTGGATCATGAATCAATCATAAACCCTAGAAGCCTACCCAATGACCCCATAAGGCTTTGGGGGGACACCCAGACACTAACCATAAGAATCACCTTGGCTAAATCTCCATATAATGAAACTTCATTCTTTACAAGAGCTAATTTTTTCCCCAAATGTCCACCAAATATTTATGAAAAGAAAACCTCAATTTCTAAAACAATTACATAGGCCATAAAGCCATTAAATGTAAAAATTATTAGATCAAGCCACCTGAAAACTTAAAAAGCTCCTCTAAATAATTCAAAAGGCAAACAAAATATAACTCAGATTTAGTTCAAGCAAATTCTCAAAATGAGATTTTAGCAAAGACGTTATCTCAAGCTAAAAAGACCTAATTCCCAGAAAACATGGCAGAATAAGAATGTTATATTCTAGTGACATTTCAAAGACTGAAAATGTTGGATTATTTCTAGATGCAAATAAATTGTCCACACCTGTAACAGCACAAGTTGCACAAAGAAATGATTCAGAACTCGAGGTGATGTCACTTGTGGAAAATATGTTTCCGTGCAAGATGTCTCTATGCAAACTCTATCCATGAAATGGAAATGTGGAAAATCATACTGAAGAGAACACTGTGTGTAATATGGCCAGTGCCAAGAATCCTTACACAATGCAGAGCTCTGGGCAAAAGCTAGATCAAAAGTTTTCCAAGGCCACAATAATATGTAAAATGTAGGGAGGAAGTTTTTAGAAGACAGCAGCTGTAGAAGGCACATAAGCATTCATGAAACCATTAAACTAAATCTGCCATGTGTGTAAAGATATTTACTCCACCACTGGTCGCTGACATTGATTTATTTACTATGTTATTTGTTGTTTTTTAGAAAGTTCTCCTACTTATAAAAAAGATTACTGTAAAACTATACCATGTTATATTGGTAGCAACCTTATATATCTCATGTTTATCACTTGTCTTGCAACCACCGTTTCTTCTTCTTTTTTTTTTTTTTTTCGGTACCAGGAACCCAACTCATGACCTTGCGCTTGCCAGGCAAGCGCTTTTGCCGCTGAGCTAAATCCCCAGCCCTGCAACCACCATTTCACTTTGCTTTTATGAGCTTGCCTTTTTGGTTATACATATTTGTGACAGCATATGGTATTTGTCTTTCTGTGCCTGGATTATTTCACTTAACATAGTGCTCTCTAGTTCCATCCAGTTGGTCACATGTGATAAGATTGGATCTTTTTTATGTCTGAATAGTATTCCACTGTGCATACACACCATATTTTCTTTAACCATTCATCTGTTGATGGAAATGTAGATTGATTCCATTCGTGGCTACTGTGACTAGTGCTACAGTGAACCTGAGAGTGCAGATGATTCATCAACATACTGATTTAATTTCCTTTGGATACACATCCAGTAGTGAGATTGTAGGATCACATGGTAGATATGTTTTTAATTTTTGAGGAAACTCCTTGCAGTTTTCTATAATGATGGTACTCATTTACATCCTACCAACAGAGTGCAAGGATTCCTTTTTCTCTCATGTCCTCACCACTGCTTGCTCTCTTTAATCTTTTTGATAATTGTCATCCTAATAGGCATGAAGTACTATCTCATTATGGATCTTGTTTGCATTTCCCTGCTGATTAGTGCTGTTGAGCACTGTCTCATACACATGCTTCCCTTCCTAAGTCTTAAACAGAGATCTATTGAAGTCCTCTGCCCATTTTTAAATTGAATTTATTATCTTCTATGTCTTAGATATTAATCCTTTAGCAGATGTACAGTTTTCAAATATTTCTTCCATTCTGTAGGTTATCTCTTCACTCTGTTATTTCATTGGCTGTGCAGAAGCTTTTTAGTTGGATGTGGCCCAAATGGCCTAGTTTCGCTTTTGTGGCCTGTGCTTTTAGGGTCATATCCAAATAATCATTTCCCAGACCAATATCACAGAGATTTCCCCCTGTGTTTTCTGCTAAGTAACTTTATAATTTCAGATCTTACATGATATCTTCAATCTCTTTTAAGTTGATTTATGCATATGATGTGAAATAAGGGTCTAAATTCACTTTCATGGGTGCAGATATCTGATTTTCTGGCTAAGCATCATTTATTGAAGTCACTGCCCTTTCCCCACTTTGTGTATTTGTCAACTTTGGTGAAAATGAATTGACCTTAAATATGTGAATTTGCTTCTGGACTCAAGTTTGTCCCACTTGTCTATGTATCTGTTTTTATGCCAGTATCATGCTGTTATTATTACAGCTTTATCATATGTTTTGAAGTCAGGCAACTTAATGCCTTCAGATTTTTTTTGTATTGTGGTGGTTTTTTTTTTTCTTTTCTCCAAGCTTGTTTTGTCTATTTGTGGTTCAGTATGAACATTAGGATTTTTTTCCTATTTTTGTGAAAATGTCATTGGAATTTTAATAAAAATCATATTGAATCTATAGGACACTTTACATAGTAGGAACATTTAAAATATTAATTTTCCAGCCCATGAACACAGTATATCAGTTAAATGACTACTTTAATTTCAAATGTCTACTTTAATTTCTTTCTTTCTTTCTTTTTTCTTTTTTTTGAGACAAGGTCTTGCCATGTAGTTCAGGCTGCCTTGAACTCACTATCTAGCCCAGGATGGCCTCAAACTTGTAGTAATCCTTCTACCTCATCCTCCTGAGTGCTGGGATTACAGGCATGTGCCACCATGCCCAGCTCTCTAATTTCTTTTGTCAATGTTTGTTTTATAGTTTCCTGTGTAGACATCTTTCACCTCCTTGGTTAAATTCATTAAGTGTTTTTACAGCTGTTGTGTAACTGGGATTGTTTTCTTTTTCAGAGAGTTTGTTGTTAGTGTATGGAAACACTACTGATTTGGGGGGTGCTAATTCTGTATCCTGCAAATTTGTTGAATTCATTTAAAGTTTTAACAGTTTTGTGGAGTCTCTAGGGTTTTCTGTATATAATATGTCTCCAGGAGAAAATTTTAATTTCTTCCTTTCCAATTTGAAAGTCTTTTCTTTCTTTTGTTTAATTGCTAACTAGGGTCCAGAGATATAGCTCAGCAGCATAAGCACTTGCCTGGCAAGCCAGAGGTCATGAGTTCAATTCCCAATACTTAAAAAAACAACTGCTAACTAAGACTTCCAATTATATATTGAATAAAAGTGTTGACTGTGGACATCCTTGTCTTGTTCCTGATCTTAAGGGGAAAGATTTTAAGTTTTTAACTGATGAGTATGATATTACCTTTGAGTGTTTCACAGATGGATTTTGTTATCAGTGTTTGTTTTTCTGTGGTGCTAGGGATGGAACCCAGGGCTTCATGCCTGCTAGACAAGTGTGCTACCACTGAGCTATACCTCCAGTTGCATATATGGTTATTATTTTGTTGAAATCAATTCCTTCTCTACTTTATTTGTTGAGTTTGATTTTTAACCCCCAAGTAATGCTGAATTTTGTCAAATGAGCTTTCTTTATTTATTGAGATAACCACATGGTTTTTGTCCTTTAATCTGTTAATCTGATCTATTATATTTATATATTTCTTTATGCTAAATCATTCTTGCAACCCAGGGACAAATCCCTCTTAAACATGGAATATAATTCTTTTAATGAAGTCAATTCAATAGTATTTTGTTGAGGATTTTTATGTCTATATTCATCAAGGATATTGACCTATAATTTTCTTTCCTTATGTCCTTATCTGGATTTGGTTTCAGAGTAATGCGGGCCTCATAAGATGAGTTTAGAAGTGTCCCCTCCTCCTTAATTTTTTTGAAGATTTGATAAGGATTGATATTAGTTTGTCTATAAATGTTGGCTAAAACTCAGCAATAAAACTCAGATCCTGGCTATTCTTTGATGGAAGACTTATTACTGATTTGAGCTCCATATTATTTGGATTTCCTATTGTATGTGTCTAGGAATTTGTTTCTTCTAGGTTATGCAATTTGTTGGTGCATAATTTTTCATAGTAGTTTTTAATGATCCTTTGTATTTCCATGGTGTCAGTTGGCAATAACACTCTACATCCTTGGGTTGTTGTGAACGTTATATGCTGTTATATTCAAGGCATTTAGAATAATGCCTAGAACATTTTAAATGCTCAAACAATGTCAAGGAGTATTAGCACTATGCTATGATTACTATTTTAAAATGATAATTATACATATATGAAGAAAACTGACAGAATTAGAGAAAATAGTTCTACAATAATATATAGATACCTCAATATATGTTTTTAAGTAATAGATAAAACATCCAGGCAGAAGATCAGTTATTATACGATTAAAACAACATTATAGGCCATCATTCCATCCAACAATAGCACAATGGACATTCTTCTCTCTTTCTTATGGAACATTGTCTAGGATGTGTTAGGCCATGTAGCAAGTCACAATAGACAAAAACAAAAGAATCAAGTCATATAAAATATCTTCTGTGATAACAATGAAATGGTATTAGCAATCAATTTTTAAAATCATAAATGAAAGTACCAATATTACAAACATAACAGAAATTGTAAGCATTATAATATGATGAGCAATTATACACTAACAAATTGTATAAGTTCAACAAAATGAGCAAATTCCTAGAAATACACAGGTTACCTGTCTAAAGAAGAAATATAAAATCTTAACAGATTTACAGAGACTGAATCAGTAATAAAATAGTCAAAGCCCTCACAAATGGTTGAGGATGTAGCTAAGTTGTAGAGTGCTTGCCAGCCATGTGTGAGACCCTAGGTTCAATCCCTAGTACTGAAAGAAAACCAAAACAAAACAAAAAGCACCCTCACACACACACACACACACACAACAGAAAGTTTCTAAAAAGAAAAGCCTGACTACATGGTTTTGCTGGTCAATTCCATCCAACACTTAAAGAGAAATAAATGCCAAATCACCAATCTTTTTCAAGCTCTTCCAAAAAAGAAAAGTAGAGGAAACATTTCCTATTGAACTGGAAGGCTAGGGCTTGGCTAAAACTATCTATTTTTTATTTTAAATTTTTATTGAAGAACAACTGTACTTCCGCTTCATGGTGACAAACTAAAACAAAACACATCGTTTACAAGGGTATTAAAGTATAAAATAATGCTAAATCTCACCACAAAATTTACAAGATCTGTATAAAGAAAAGTAGAGAGCATTACACAGAAATTGAAGATTTCAAGAAGTACATTTTAGGGCAAAACACTTGAAGATAACAATTTTCCAAAAAAATGATCTAATAATCTAATTTGAATGAAAATTCCAGTATTTTTAATTGGTAGGCTTTTCTAAAATTGATACGAAAATCCCAAAGACTTGAAATCATTAAAACAATTTTACAAAGGAAAAAAACAACTTTGGAAGGCACATGACATTATTTCCCCAACTAATATACATGTATAATACCTTATTTACTCTTTCAATTTTTCATAGGAAGACAACACAACGTTCACTCATATGAGTCTGATTTATTTTACTTATGCGTATGGACAAAAGTTGCATCCATTTTCCTATAAAAGTCTCCAGTTTATCCTTCTTTATAGCTGAGTAATACTCCATTGTATAGAAAGACCACACTGTTTTTACTCATTCCTTGGTCAATGGCCATCTGGATTGTAAAACTAGTTACTAAAGTTGGCTAACTTGTTTATTACAAAATCCCAGGACACAAGCAGAACAGTTCCCAAAACCTTGTAAATGGACTTTTCACAAGAACTCGAGGAAGGTTTTGATAGGACAGCCTCAAACCTAAAGCCAGCCTAGGAAATATGAAAAAAAAAGGACAGCCAGATGTCATTAAGTAATCGCTATTGTGTCCCTTCACGATAGCCCATTCCTAGCCTTAGAGTGTAGTTTTATTCCCCTACTTTTACTTGGCCCAAACTAGCATTGCAGACCTGGTTTTTCCTATTTATGGTAAATACAAAATCTTTTTTTGTGCTTATCTTGACTAGTTCTTTGCCTAGGACAGAAAGAACCTTGAAATCACCTCTAGAAGGAGACTCTAGCAATTCCAAACCCAGTAACACTATCTTATTGCCTGAAGCCAGCTACATTATACCAAGCCACAAAACCAGATAAAGCTATTGTAAGAAAAGTATAGGTTAATATCCTTTATGACTATAGATACAAAAATCCTCAACAAAGAATTAGTCAGTTGAATCCAACAACAGTCTAAAATGGTTATGCACCAGGACTGAGTGGGAACCATTCCAGGAATGTTAAGAGTGGGTGCTTCAAGATAAGAAAATCCATGCAATATATCATATTAATAGAACAAAAGGAGAAAAACACCACAGATAAACTCAACTGATACAGAAAAGGGATTTGACAAAACCCAATACTCTTCCATGGTAGAAACACTCAGAAATATATGCATAGAAGGGAGCTTCTGCAACATAATAACATTTGTTTAAAAATCTGTAGTTACCATCATAGTAGGTTGCAAAAGACTAACCTCTTTCCCCTTGGTATTCAACCAGTATTTCTAGTACTTTCCATATTGTATTGGAAAATTTCAGCCAAATAAATTAGAGAAATAAAAGGCAGTCATATCAGAAAGGAACAAGTAAAACTCCCTTTGATTGAGAACAAGATGGCTGAGTAAGATCGTCCAACAATGTTCTTCCCACACAGAAACCAATTTGAGCAGCTTTTTACACACTGAACTACCATCACAAGAGGTAAGAAAATCAGCCAAGAGACTGTATTGCCTGACATCAGCGTAATAATAAGATGCACTGGAGGAACCTGGAAGAGTTGTTCACATTACTCCTCCAATTTAATGCCCTTCCCCCTCAACTTCTGGCAGCAGAATGGGGAGCAAGTAAGCCAGAACTTTGCCTGAAGGCTGTATTGAGCCCATCCCCAGAGCCCAAAGGCCCCTCTCCCCAGGGCAGTGGTCATAAATGGAGCATATAGACCTGCCTCTGAACCAGGCAGACACCTGCACGGGTTGGGGGATGGACTCAGGTTCCGACCTGCATCCCTGCCAGTCATTATACAGCCATCACTTGAGATTGTGCAGGTCCTTGCAGTTGTGACATTCAGGTGTGACCCAGCTTAGTGGCCAAAGGACTGCTTTCACTTCTCTTCTTCCAACCTTTGGCAGCAAAGCAAGGACTAACAACCCCCCAACCCTTGGCCCCCTGCCACCATACACACACAGGGGGCTGAGGCAAGACAGTGAGTTCCAAGACTCAGTGCAGGGCTAGCGAAAACCTAACTTGGACACAAGTCCTTATCCTCAGATCGGTGACTGCAAATGGAGCCTGTGGACCAGCCCTAGTGCTGCTAGTGGGAGACCTGTGGCCTCAGTCACCTGGACTTCTACTCCAGCCAGCATCACTAGCGTTTAGTTGTAGTGGTCCTGGGCCAGGAGTGCACCTCAATGGAAAGCAGCACAGAACAGTGGCTTCTGTCTTGCCACAGCACTGGGCTGGTCTTGGCAGGCCATGTGCTCTAGATGTGACCCAGTATTGCAATGCTGGCGGCAATCGTACTGTGCACTCTATCCCTTCCACAATCCTTGGCAGCACAACACAGAGAGGGAAACTGTCCAGTGGGAGAAAGAAAAGGCAAAGTAGGCACCAAGTCACTGTATCGAAGCCTGGGGTTAGTCCTGCCAAGGGGAGGCCCAGAGCTAGGCAGAATCTTGAGGTGCCTGAACATACGCCAGTGACAATGGACAAAGGATGAGGCCTATCCTGGCCCCAAGTGGAAGGCTGCATGGACTATCCTCTTCTGGCAGTCCCCCAGCTCATTTTGAATGCCACAGCAACTGCACATTTGAGACAAACCTGGTCTTGGGACCCCCTTCAATGCTAAAAACCACAAAAAACATAGACAGCAGAATTGAGGTAAAACCGGACTTAGTCTGCCATCTAGTGCTAGAGAGCAGAAATATCCTCAGGCTCAGAGAAAATGAGACAATTGGTTAGAATTTCTGGAAGGATAGATATATAAAGAAAGCCGGATTACCATGACAGGAATAAATACCACATCTTTTAATGTGCAAAATATGATCTATACAAGCAAGCATTAGTGCTTTCAAGGTAAGTCAGTCATGTTGGCGCATGCCCAAAACCTGACAATCTAGGAGAATGGCATGAATAATGAAAGAAAAGAAAACCTGCTACCCAGGAACATTGTGCTTAGCAAAGCTACCCTTTAGAAATGCAGGAGCAATAACATTCCCAAAGGAACAACAGCTGAGAAACTTTATCACCACCAAACCTGTCCTACAAGACATGCTCAAGGGAGTTCTTCAAACTAAGAGAGATGCTAGCAAGTAAGAAGGAAGTACTAGCAAGTATAAAACTCACTGATAATGGCAACTATATAAACAAATTTGGAACAGTTTAATATTGTAGAAATTGTGAATAAACCATTCATATCTTTAGTAGGCATATTGAAAATCAGAACAAAAATGCTTATATTAATATGTCAGTAGATAGGCAATATATAAAGATACAAAATGAAACATCAAAAATCGAAAATATGGGAAGGAATAGAGTGCAAGTGCAGAGTTTTTACTAGTATTTTAAATATTTTTTGTTTTGTTTATGATCAGTGTTAACTTGGCATCATTTAAAATAGCAAGATATAGTCAAACGTGTTTCTTGTAGGCCTCATGATAACTACAACATAAACATCTATAATAAGAGCTGGGGGTGTAGTTCAGTTGTAGAGTGTTTGCTTAGCATGTACAAGGCCCTGTATTCAATCTATAATGGTTGTACAGAAAATGATAAGAAATCGGAGAGATTCAAGATATGTAGCTACATTTGAAGTGAGTAATCATGGGAAAGCACAGGAAATCAGCAAGAGAGATTAGAACTGTGTAAAATACAGAATCAGAGGACAACAGCATACAAACACAGCATAGCTGGGATCTGCCATGCTATGTCCACAGATGGAGGAGGGTAGACTCCCCTTTACATGGGTGAGGGTGAGAGTCCCAGCGAACTCTCACTGTATATGCAGATAATGCTCTGAACTCAGAGTTTCACAGTCCTCCTTAACTTTCACACTACTTAGACAACTAACCTAAAGTCTGCAGAGTAGCCTTACTTTCAAAAAGGATCTTGTATTATCTTCCACAGAGCATCCAGGGTTTTGTGGCCAAGAGCCATCATGGGAAGGAAGCTACTGTCTGACTTTGGAATGTTCTAGAGGTCAGAAATTCATACATATGCCCATCTCTGGGATTTGCCAGATATTGACCTGCTTATGGAATAGCTGCTTTGCGAACCCAACTTGGCCCAGCAGTCACTGGACATAAGCCTGAGGGGTGCCCTGCACTAGAGGGGGTGAGGGTTTAAACATGAGGGGGGATGGAGTGCCATGTTGTCAAGACCTAGATCAGGGCGTTGGCCTGAGACCAAAGGCACGGCCAGCTCCATATGAACTGGTGCTGATGCTAGGACTGACGACAGGTGCCCTCATGGTTACAGCCACCGGTGCTCAGGTGCCTGTTACTGGCAGGGTCAGGAGACAACACTAAGATTCCTCCTGCTACCCTGTAGGCAGTGGTGTGCTGATGGGGTAATGAGCAAGTTCGTGGCTCTGACTGTTGTCCTGCCCCTGGGCACAGGCTACAGCTGAAGGAATGAAGGCTGTTTGGGATATAATTGTACTTCTTTGAGGTAGGTGTCCATTGCTGTAGATTTCCCAGTTACTACAGCTTTTTCTGTGTCCCATAGGTTTTGGTATGTTGTGTTTTTGCATTCGTTCCCCCCAAAATACTATTTTTTTTATTTTATTCTTTTGTCTATTGGTTGTTCAAAAGTACTTTGGAAACTATATAAACACATGGGAGCTAAAGTTTTTCTTGTTTTTTTTTTTTCTAGTTTTACTACATTGTCATAAAAGACTTGATATAGCTTCAGTTTTTTTTTAAATCTACTGAGACATTTTGTAGCCTATGCTGTGATCTATCCTGCAGAATGGCCCATGTTCTATTAAGAATGCGCATTCTGCTGCTGCTGGATGAAATGTTCTGTAAATATCTGTTAGGCCCATTTTCATTTTGGGTACAATTTACTTACTTGATTTTATATCTGGATGGGCTATCTATTATCTAGTATGATTTATGTCTAGGTGTCCCTCCAAAGCCTCATAGGTGAAGCTTTTTAGTGGTGACTGAATCACGAGGGAGCTACAGTTACCTGTGATGTTAGGAAGTGGGGCCTAATCAGAAGAGGTGGGTCAAGGAGGGATTGATCTAAAAGAGTACAGCTCCTTCCCAGGCTCCCTTCTTTGTTCTCCCTGCTTCCTGGCTGTCATGACACAAGCAGTTTTCCTCCACCCAGGCCCTTCTACCGTGTAGTTTCTATGTCTGAGCCTGCGAAACAGAACACGGACTGACTGAATCTTCTGAAACATAAGCCACAACACACCTCTCCTCCTTTAAGTTTTGAATGTCAGTTATTGCATCCTAGTGATGAATGGTACCCATATATAGAAGATTGAAAGTTGATCCCTATCTCTTAACCTGTACAAAAACTAATTCAAAATGAATGACAGACCTCAGTGTAATACCTCAAACTTTGAAACTGCCAGAAGAAAACATAAGGGAAACACTTTAAGCCAGTGACGGTGAAACGTTTAGAGACTGAGTGCCCAAACTGCAACCCAAAACCCACTTATTTATCACAAAGTGAAAACAGTGCAATTAACCCTGAATACTGAGGTTTTAGTTTAGAAAAACAACTTATGCATTAAAAGGAAAAACACAATAACCGAGCTTTCAGTGATATAAACAGCCTGCCACACCACATGTGTCATAGGTTCGCCATCACTGCTTTAAGCCATAGACACAAGTGACAACTTCTCGAATAGGACTCTAATAGCACAGGGAGTAGAAAGGATTGATAAATGAAATTCTGCCAAATTGAAAATCGTCTGCATTGTTTCATGAACAGTGAAGAGATAGTCTACAGAATGGGAAAACATCTTTGCCAGCTATTCTTCTGTTTAATAGCCAGACTATATAAAGAACTCAAAAAACTTAATAATACAAAATCCAAAGACTCCAATCAAGTAAATGAAATGAATAGACACTTCTCAAAAGAAGAACAAATGGCCAATTAATGTATCAGAAAGTATTCAATATCTTTAACTATTAGGGAAATGCAAATCAAAACTGCATTGTGATTCTATCCCATCCCAATCAGAATGGCTATTATCAAGAATGCAAAACCAGTAAGTGTTGCTGAGAATGCAGGGGAAAAACAGCTCTTATACACTGTTGGTGAGAATGCAAATTAGTATAGCTACTATAGGAGTCAGTATGATAATTCTTTAAAAAACTAAAAATATAGCTACTATATGATCCTGCTGTATTACTACTTATTATATACCTGAAGGAACTAATGGCAGCATACTATTAAGATACCTGCATTCCCGCTTTTATCATGGCACAATTCCTGGTCCCAGCTATGGAATCAGTCTAGATGCCCACCAACAGATGAATGGATGAAAGAAAATGTGGTGCATATACAGAATTGAGTATTATCCATTCATAAAGAGGAACAAAATCATGTTATTTCCCGGAAGATGATTGGAAGTGGAGATCATCATGTTAAGTAAAATAAGCCAAACTCAGGAAGACAAATATCACATGTTTTCCCTCATATGTGGAATCTAGGAGGAAAAAAGATGACATGAAAGAGAAAGAGAGACTATTACACAAAAGAAAGCGGATGGGGAGGTGGAGGGCAGGGAAATCGAAGACAATGGGGGTTTTTTTGTGTGTGAAAATGTCACAGTGCAGCCCAATATTCAGTATAATTAATAAATGTAATAAAAATGTATTTAAAAAGCAATCTTATTGTGATAGTTATAAAAATAAAATAACTGGGAATAAACATAATCAAAGGAATGAAAGATCTCTATTACAAAATGTTTTTTTTTTTTTTTTTTTTTTTTTGGTTTTTCTCCGGTACCGGGAACTGAACTCACGACCTTGCGCTTGCCAGGCAGGCGCTTTTGCCGCTGAGCTAAATTCCCAGCCCCTTCTATTACAAAATGTTAAACTATAAAGTTATAACATATTGATGAAAAAAATCCAAAATGACAAAGAGAATTGGAAAGACATCCTATATTAATGGCTTGGAAGAATCAAAATGACCATACAACCCAAAGCAATCCCCAGATTCAATCTAATCCTCATCAAATTACCATTTGCTTTTCTCATAGAACTAGATTTTTAAAAAGCAGAGATTTAATCAAGGAATTTCTAAACAAGTCAAAGCCATCATTAGCACAAAGAGCAAAGTAAGAGATGTTATACTACATGACTTCAAAACATTTTACCAAGCTGTAGTAATTAGAAGAGCATGGTATTGGCATAAGAACAGACATATAAACCAGTGTAACAGAACAGAGGGTCTAGACATAAGCCCATGCATCTATAACCAACTGATTTTTGATAAAGATGGCAAAAACACATATTGTAAAAAGACAGATTTTAAAAAAAAACTTATGGTGGGAAAATTGGATATCTACATGTGAAAGAATAAAACCGGACTCATCAAACAAAAAATCAACCCAAAATCAGTTAAAGACTTACATGTATGATTGGAAACTATAGAATTTATAGAAAAACATAAAGGAAAGTTTTGAGGACACTAGAATGGGTAAGAATTTTTTGGATGAGACCCCCAAAACACAGAAAACAAAAACAAAAAGAAACAAACAGGAGCACATCAAACCAAAAACTTCTGCACAGAAAGGAAAGAGCAAAATCAAAAAGCAACCTACAGTATGGGAGAAAATATTTGTAACTATGTATCTCACAAGGGATTAATATCCAGACTACATAAGGAATTTAACTACAATAAATCAATAAACAAATAATCTGGTTTTAAAATGGATAATAAAGCTTAGCATGGTGGCACATGCCTGTAATTCCAGCACTCGGGAGGCTGAGGTAGGGCATCATTGGGAGCTCGAGACTAGCCTGTGCTACAAAGTGAGCACAAGTTTAGCCTGAACTGCATAGTGAAACCCTGGCTCAAAAAAGACAATAAATAAATAAATAAATAAATAGGTAATAGACTTAAATAGATATTTCTCAAATAACCATATACAATTGACCAACAGGTATAAAAAATGCTCAAGATTACTAATTATTAAGGAAATGCAAATTAAAACCACAATAAGATATCATTTTACATCTGTTAGCAGGACTATTATTAAAACAAGCAAAAGATAACAAGTCTTGAAAGTATGTGAAAGAAAATGATTTCTTATAAACTCTTGGTAGAAATGCAAATTGCTATAGCCATTATAGAATGCAATATGGAGTTTCTTCAAATGGAGTTTCTTCTTCCATGGATCCAGCAATTCCAGTTGGAAGACTGTATCCAAATCAACTAAAATCACCACACTTTCACTGCAATATTATTTCCACTAGCAATGATAGGGAATGTATGAATAAACAAATAGTGATATACACACACACACACACACACACACACACACACACACACACACACAGGAACATTGGTCAGCCTTAATATAGAAGGAAACCCCACCTTTTGCAACATAGATTGTTCTGGAGGGCATTGGGTTAAGTGAAATAAGCCAAAGAATGTATGGCAGGATTTGTTTTATGTGTGGAGTGAAAATAGTCAAACTCACATCTAGGGATGTAGCTCAGTGACAGGGTTTGAACAAACAAAAAAATAGTCAAATTCACAGTAGAGATCAGAATGAGAGTTGCAGGGACTAAAGGAGTGAGAGAATAGGGACGGATGTTTGAAGAGTAGAAATTTCAGTTATGCAGGATATCTTCTAGAGATCTATTATACTGCATAGTACCCAGAGCTAACAGTACTGTACTGCATACTTAAAATTTGGTGACAGGAAGTTAAGTATTCTTATTACACACACACACACACACACACGCACACACACACACACACACACACACACACACACACACTAAAGCAAACAGTAGGAAAATTGGAGGTGATGCCATGTTTTCCCGACATTAAGACCTAGCTAGGAAATAATCAGCCTTCAAAACCAGAGATCAAAAATGCCAGCCCCGATCAGCCTGTCGTTGCCCCACCTGCTTTGCAGAGTGGCCACGGAGCAAGAGAATAGTGATGGCGGGTGAGGCAAGGAAAGGCTGATCGGGCTGACATTTTTAATCCCTGGCTTTCAAGGCTGATTATTTCTGGGCTAGGTCTTATTGTCGGGAAAAAGGAGTGGACATATTGATGACCTTGATGGTGAGGATGATTTCAAGATTAAATATGTACAGCTTTTTGTATGCCAACCATACCTCAATAATATCATTTTATAATAAAGATATTGGAAATCTTAGCTCACTTACTCTACCCATGTGGGTGATCTGCTTTGTCAAAATATTTATATATACTTCAATTAAGCAGATATCAAATAGTGAACATAATGATTATTTACACTGAAATATTAATGTATGAGAGTATTAGATTTTACACTGCCATGTTATGTCTTAAAATAGTACTATTTATTCTACAGAATTAAATATATTATGATGTGCTTTGGGTATTGTCACACTAATCATAGGAAACTGAATATTAAAGACTTTCAACTAAATTTTTGAAGATATATGAATTTGTAGTTAATCAAGGTTGATCAGCTAACAATTGTGCACTGTTAAATTTAAAGGAGATGCACCTTAAACTATATTCTAACTAATGAATACTTTGCTCATACATGTAAATACTACCTGTTGCATGATTTAGAATTTTAAAGAAAATTTTACCCTAGAAGACCACACCACCATTCTTTCTCTATGCACTATTCTGAGGATGACATAGGAATTGGAATGATGTGGTCAATCAGTCTGCTTCCTCTGCTGCAAACCTTGACTAAATTTAAAATCATTATTAGTATTAAATGAAATCTTGGTATTGTACTACAGTTATATAAATTTTCACTATTGGGGAAAGCTGGGTGAAGGGTTGTTCAGACTCTGTTCTGATTTTGCTACTTCCTGTGAGTCTACAATTATTAAAAATACAAACTTTTAAAATGATATTAAAGTTTGTAAAATGTCAAATTGTCTTAGGCAACACCAATCATATGTCTGCTCTCAAAAGTGATTTGTTGAATATTAAATCCAGACTAGGTCTTCTAATTTTCCCCATGCTGCTGCACACTATCATTTTGGAGGGTGCTCTGTAATATTTTCAGTCATCTAATTTAGACTTAAGTGAACCTCATGCTAATACAACAGAATCATAATCTAATTTCCGCTTTGATTTTTAGATCCAGTTATAGAGATGTCCTCAACATCATGTCAAAAGCAATGATTTTATTAATCCCATCTGCATCATAGCCATTTTTAAAAGCCAAGAGGTTAAATTTTGCATGTATTTGTGCTATTGGGGATGTGACTCTTTGCCCATTCACAGAGAAAGGGAGAACCTGAGAGATCAACCTTGTCTGCAGAGAGCTTCACTTTTTCTAAAGAATCATTATAGGTACTCTGATAAAAAAAATTCTTATAAAAGATGCTTCACTTCCCCAGTTGGAAATTAATTCTTCAACAAACCCTCTCCCAGGGAGCCAAAATGAAATCAATGACACAATGTATATTATAGATGTAAAATATAGCAAATGCCATCATCAATTAAAATGTCTTCAATTTTTAGAGGCTTTGAATCATCTCACCAAAAAAACAGGTTTAGAATTCTAAGTCCATAATTTTAAAACCAAGCTAAAAATGAATGATTGTTTACAGAAGGAAGACTGGGTAGCCTTTGGCAGCAGATGGATTTCACAACTGTGTGAAGTCAGACTCTGCAAAAGACCTCTTTTGTGGTCCTAAGCTCAATGTAAGTCTCACAAATGGGTACAGTATTTTGACCAAAGAACCTATAGATCTCATTTCTGGTCCATAAATCTCCTCTGAGGCTACCCCATTAATCATTTCTAACAATGCAACAGAATTTGGCTTTGCCACAGCAACTTGATGAGATTAAATTTTAATTACCAGTGTTGAGCTGGTAACTTTTGTCCTTGGTTTGGTTTTGAAGGATGTTTTCCTGGAATATTATCTTGATGACTGTGTTCCCTCAGATTGATGAAATCAATATTAGAGAAACCAAAAATAAAGAGGCCTTCCACAGTAACCTCAAAAATATAACATTATGACAGGGAAAGGCAGAACTGCTCCATATTAAAAAGATAGGGCAAGGAAATATAATGTGCAGGATTCTGAGTCTGCCCCTAGTCACAAAAAGGTGTTTTAAGACGTTGCAAAAATTGACAAAATTTGAATATGGGTTATGGATTAGATCATAGGATCATATCGAGTAATTTCTCCATCTTGAAAGTTGTTCTATTTCAAGAATATGTCTAATCCTTAAGAAATAGATAATGGAGGTATTTAGGAGTAAATGTAGTTTCAGATTGTTCAGGGAAATATATGTGTGCATTGGTGTGTGGACGTGTGGGTCTAAGGATGACAAAGCAAATGGAGCAAAATAATTTTGAAATATTGAAGTTATATCCATACAACAGTTATCAGGCCAAATGCTCTAGAATTTAAGTTCAAACTTGTGGAATAACAACACATATTTATCTTCTTCCTATGAAGATAACATTAAAATGATAACAATTAAAAGGTACAAACCAAAAACTTTGAATAGAACAGAATGGGGACAATGAGGAACAAAAGACAACAAAAGATAGTTGGTAGGCAGGAAGAATGGCCTCATGAAAGAACATGAAAGGAACTGCAACTGAGAATATGGGTAGAAGATCTCTCAAGTTCTAAGCAACAGGGCAGCCAACATTACCGATCGGCCTTGAAGAGATCTTAGGTCCCCAATCTACAGGTTTAAAACAGGATAGGAGAGAAAAGTGAATGGAAAAGCAATCAGATTCCTGCTCTCTTTTCCAATCTCCAGTTCACAAAGCTGCTTAAATGTTTAATCACCAAGCACAACAAAACAGGAAAAGTGAGGCTATTTCTTTTTTTTTTTAATTTTAAAAATAAAAGGAGGAAAACATTAACAGACAGACAACCTTTTACAAAATAGCAAAAGAACAGTACAGACAATACAGAGTTACAAACAAAGTGGTAAAAAATTAACAATACTTGTTGTATTACATATTGATATCTTCAAAGTGGTTTCTCGTGAAAACGGATAGAGACATGCAATATTGATCAATCAAGGACTCATTGACAGTTTCTTTCAGCAAAGAAATAGAAGACAGTAGAACAACTATGTTAACTATCCTGTATAGATACATACAAAATTTCTCCTTCTTTCCCTTCTCTTTTCCCACATTCCAGTTGCCCTTTACCCTTCAGCGTTTTCCTGTCATTTCACAATGTTTATCAAACCTCTGAGTTTAACTTAACTCTTTCAGGTTTTACACTAGTGAGACAACGCAGTGCTTGCACATGCAGGTGTGATTTATTTCACTTGTGAGTATGCTCTCTAGTTGTTATCATGTACCTACAAAAGCCTAGAGATTATCTTTCTTTACAGCTGAGTAACATTCCATTATATAAAAGTACAATTTTCTAATCCATTCCTCGGTGGATGGACATTTGAGTTGCTTCCACAATTTAACAGTTACAAATTGTGCTCCTATGAACACAAGTGCACATAGATCTCTGTGAGATGATGTTTTCAAATCTGCTGGAAAATACCCAGAAGGAGAATAGCTGGGTTGAATGGGACCTCTAGACCTAGTTTTCTGAAGAATCTCCAAACGGATTTCCACAGTGGTTTCACAAGTCTGCATTCCCAACCATCAGTGGAGAAGGGTTCCTATTTCTCCACAGCCTTGCCAGGATTTGTTATCGGTTGATTTCTTAATGCTAGCCATTCTTACTGGGATAAGGTGGAATCTCAGTGTTGTTTTAATTTGCATTTCTCGAATGACTAATGATGTTGAACATTTTCTCATATATTTATTTGCCATTTGTATTTCCTTATCTGAGAAATGTGTATTCATCTCATCTGCCCATTTTTGGATTGGGTCTTTGAATTTGGATGGGCTGATATTTTTTAATTCTTTGTATGTTCTAGATAGAAGCCCTTTGTCTGAGGGACAGTCAGCTAAAATTTTTTCCAAGTTTGTGGGTTTTCTTTTTTTTTATTTTAAAAATAAAAAGAGGAAAACATTAACAGACAGACAACATTTTACAAAATAGCAAAAGAACAGTACAGACGGTACGGGGTTACAAACAAAGTGGTAGGGAATTAACAATGCTTGTTGTACTACATATTGATATCTTCAAAGTGGTTTCTCATGAAAACAGATATAGACATGCAATGCTGATCAACCAAGGACTCATTGACAATTTCTTTCAGCAAAGAAATACAAGACAGTAGAACAGCCATGTTAACTATCCTGCATATACATACATACAAAATTTCTCCTTCTTTCACTTCTCTTTTCCCACATCCCAGTTGCCCTTTACCTTTGAGTGCTTTCCTATCAATTCACAATGTCTATCATATCTCCTAGTTTAAATTAACTCTTTCAGGTTTTACACTAGAGAAACAATGCAGTGGTTGCACATGTATGTTTGATTTCTTTCACTTATGAGTATGGTCTCTAGTTGTGACCATTTACCTATAAAAGCCTCGAGTTTATCTTTCTTTACAGCTGAGTAATATTCCATTATATAAAAGTACCACAATTTTCTTATCTAATCCTCTATGGATGGACATTTGGGTTGCTTCCACATTTTAGCAATTACAAATTGTGCTGCTATGAACATAGGTGCACAAATATCACTGTGATATGATGTTTTTAAATCTTCTGGGAAAATACCCAGCAGGGGGATAGCTGGGTTGAATGGGACCTCTAGACCTAGTTTTCTGAAGAATCTCCAAACGGATTTCCACAGTGGTTTCATCAGTCTGCATTCCCACCAGCAGAAGGATTCCTATTTCTCCACAACCTCACCAGCATTTGTTATTGGTTGACTTCTTAATCCTAGCCATTCTTACTGGGGTAAGGTGGAATCTCAGTGTTGTTTTAATTTGCACTTCTTGAATGACTAATGATGTTGAACACTTTCTCATGTATTTATTTGCCATTTGTATCTCCTTGTCTGAGAAATGTGTATTCATCTCCTCTGCCCATTTTTGCATTGGGTCTTTGAATTTGGATGGGCTGATATTTTTTAATTCTTTGTATGTTCTAGATAGAAGCCCTTTGTCTGAGGGACAGTCAGCTAAAATTTTATCCCATTTTGTGGGTTTTCTTTTTACTCTACTGGTGATTACTTTAGATGTCCAGAAACTTTTCAGTAGGATGAGATCCCAGTTATTGATTCTTTCAAGTGTTTCACGTGCAATTTGGTTTTTGTTCATGAACTCTCTGCCTACTCCTATGTCTTCAAGGTTTTTACCCACTTTCTCCTCCAATAGATTTAGTGTTTATTGTTTAATATTGAGATCTGTGAACCATTTTGACTTGAGTTTGGTACATGGTGATAGGTTGGGTCTATTTTCAGTCTTTGGCAGGGAGCAAGCCATTTTTTCCAGGACCATTTATTAAAGAGGCTATTGTTCTTCCACTGAGTTTGATTGGCCCCTTTATCAAAGATGAGGTGGCTGAGTGTGTTTTTGTTGTGGCTGTATCTTCCACTCTGTTCCATTGATCCTCGGGCCTGTTTTTAAGCCAGTACCAGGTTGATTCTATGATGGTAGCTTTATAGTATAATTTCAGGTCAGGGATTGTGATTCCACCTGACTTGTCCTTGTTGCCCAGGATTGCTTTTGTTATTCTGGGTCTCTTCTGGTTCCAGATGAATTTAAGGCATA